>NC_137639.1:29903674-30005483 GCF_963383615.2 Lipophrys pholis | reverse complement strand
GAAGAAGAAGAAGAAGAAGAAGAAGAAAGAAAGAAAAAACTCGACACTTGGCTCCAGTGGACGACCGCGCTATTACCGAAAACAACTCAACCCTGGCCGAGGCGAGAAATGCAATATTTATGAACAAACACGGACAGGAAGTGTTTACCATCGTAATAAAATAAATAATTAAACCGTGGATAAAACAGGGAAACAGATTACAACTTGATCCGTCAATCCGTCTTCAAGAAGAACAAGGTTGTGGAAACTTCCCAAAGTCCATACGTAACAACGATCTGAATTGTTATAAACTATAATGTAATAAAACCTGAAATGTAATAACTGGTCAATAATGTAACATGATTTAACAAGAATTTAAATGCGATCTTAAAATGTTTAATTTTGTACATTACTTTGTACCGATGATTGGCGAAGTATTATAGAGAACAGAAAACTATAAATGACTTGAACAGCAATCCTACATGAATACCATAAACTGTATATAGATTAATGTCTAAACAAATAGTCCAAACTTTTAGAACTCGTGATTTCAGTGTTATTCAAATTGAATGAATTACTGACTCACTTTATGATGTAATAAAATTAATACAATATTAACGGTATATTACCGGTAAGTATTTTCCCTGCCCCACAATGTAATATTTCAAGTTTTTAAGTTTTAGATGCAGTACTTTTATGACATTATCGACCAGTTATTACATTGTGGGTTTTACTACAATATATTTATTACAATTCAGGTCACTGTTACATTTTAAGAGAAAACGCAAAACTGTTTCTCCGTGTGTCTGTTTACATGGTAACGGTGCTCAGACTCACTGAAAACACAACTTCTTGAACACAGAACTTTTTGAAAACGCCCTGACTCCATGGAAACCATTTTTATCTTAATACGAACAACAGTGCCAACTAGTGACCCAACATGCGAACAACATCGTTTTCAGTGTTTTTGTCGTAATAAAGACAAGACAGCCTTTCTGAATTGAAAATCTAAAAGTGATGCATTTTCACTTTGTCATGTTCTTTAATTTTCAGTATAAACATTCCGGGGTCAAGAAACAAGCGTACAAAACTGTATCCTTCCAAACATATACAGCACATTATAATTATATTTAGATTCATTGTGAATTTTGGGGGTATTTTAGTGTAAATAAATAAATCGTCCATTTACCATAAATGTGTTGGGTTTAAATGTTATAGAGATGATGTGAAGATGTTATAAATGTTTGTTTTTTTACATAATATTGCAATACGTTAATAATTTCAATAGAATTTTAAATTAAACAAATTAATCAGTTGATTACATTTTAATGCGCACCATCAATTAACATTTACAAAACTAAGTATTGTGGTAAAAATAGTAAGAAACATGTCATTACGTCTCAAATTAAAAACAAAATTCTCAATACAAGCAGATGATTTGAGAAGACTGTGTTTTTTCAAATGCTCAAAGGAATTTAATTAAATAATGTCCAAAATTTCTGCATTAATGTCTAAACAGGAGAGTCGAGAAAAAACTAAACGTATATATTTAAAATTTGTGGGTTAAAAACGTATGGGTCTGAAATAAGTGTGGCTATTTAAAGAGGAATAAAATGAAACACAAATAATTTGAAGTGGTTCCCACACACACACAGTGGAGCAGTCCTGAATGGAACAATACAATTATTTATATCATGTTTACATCTTATGATCCTGAGGAAGAAATGAGTTAACGCCTCGTCAGAATCCTTTTTTGTTTCATTCGTTTTTAATGGGCAAAACCTGCATGTCGTTACCATCAGGCTTGATGAAGCGATCAGCAAAGCTCACAGCTCATTACAATCCCAAAATATAAAAAGAATTCCTCCGCGGCCGATCTGTTGTCACGGATCTGGAGTGATAATGATGTGACATTTGCAGCTGCTTTGATCAAAAAAATTAATAATAAAAATAGAAATTCCCATCTTTGATACGTTTGACATTTTTCCTTTTCCGCTGTGACGAGCAGCTTCGCCCTGATGACAAGATCACAGGTAACAACGGGTAGAAAAACCAAAACAACCCAGCTGATCGTGACATTTCAAACTTATTCGCAATATTTACATTCTTTTTCCATGGTAGCACATTTCCAGGCATTTGTGGGATGAGCAAAGTGCGGGAAGGATGTGACTTAACCTCATTGAACCTCAGTCGAACGCTTTCTGGAATGTAAACCCACTTAAATTGAGTGACAGTATGTAAACTCCACACCCTGGATTCGAACCCATGACCTTCGTGCTGTGAGCTGAGAGCGCGAGCCACTACTCGCCTTGCAGATTGAATAATTTTAACAATAAAATCATCACTGTCGGTGCTATTTTATTAACAGAACTGCAGAAATTGTGTAAATAATGGAGGGACGGCACAGTGGTGCAGTGGTTAGCTCTCCTCAAAGCCAGGAAATCCCCTGTTTGAAAGGAGTTTGGTGCTTTGTGGGAGGAGTTTGCATGTTCAACCTTCTGTCTGCCCATTTCAATTTTTATTTATTTTTTGTCCTTTTAACCAGGCATGAATACTTTTGCGAGCCGCTGTGTTCATATTTAATGTCATCAGCTCGGAAGTGGCTCTTGGTTTCTCAACCCTTCTGAAAGTTACTCCTGGGCACCATCTTGTGGTAGAAAGTGGTATTACAGGAGTGGACGATTCTGTTCTCGTTGATAAGGGTAAGTTTTGAAGTAGACGTCCCACCAAATGGCAAAACTCATGTTTCAATACTTTATTGAAGTTCTAAAACTCATAAATCATACATGTTGTACTTTTAAGAGTGCAGTATGTTAAACTTAAGTACGGTATATTCTGGACTATAGGTCACATGTATTTTTCCATGTCCAGATGTAACTGCTGATAATCGAGGTCCGGCAGCTGCTGTTCCAGAACCTTCCTTGAATTTGTTCCTCACTTTGTTTTAGGCTGCACGTTTTCTCATTATGATTAAATTCGTGTTATATAGATTCTCCGTTTTGGAGACATTTTGCTTTAAATACGATGGTGATTGAGGTTTTTCTGTGCTACTGTAGCAGTATTCTGATGCCGTACAGCGACACCTCGTGGTCAAACCTGGTATGTGCTAATAGGGTTTTTGATATTTTAGTCATGTGACAAGCCCAAAAAACTAAAAACGTCCAAAAATTACAGTAAATATTTGATTTATAGACGTATACTCTTCTGGAATAATCTGCTTTCGATCTTTTTGCAGCAACACTTCGGTCAAATTGTTGTTTGAGAAGGAACTTAGTATTATTTAAATTCATTAAGTGTCTATTTAGTTTGTTTTTGTCCAGTTTTGTGTATCAGACTACATCTAATACTGTTATTTATTTGCGCAATACAGTATCTGTGAATATACACGTATAGGATTTTTGTTTTATTCTCTATATTCCTGCACACATTTTAATGAGGATTAAACTCCGCGGTGATTAGCCGAACGCTACCACACCAGCTAACGGGGCTCTTTTACAAACTTTAAATTGAAGTACTTTTGGCCTCGGTTGTCTTCAGTTCCTTCAAAACAGTTGGACTGTAATTACGGAGAAACCTGGCTACCGTTTACTGCTGAGCTTTACTGCACCGACTTCCAGATGCTTTACAGTTACACAGTGGACATGCTACAACTAGCTGCTAGCATGCAAACACTGGTAATCAACACACACACACACACACACACACACACACACACACACACACACAGATGAGTGGAATGACATCAGACGGTTGTAAACGATATTACGCAGTGTACCTCTGAAGGAAAACAGTCGGCGTTGTTCTGACGGGTAAACAGATGACTTCATGGCGTCGCTTCTGATTGGCCCTCACATGTCCTCCATTCCCGCGGCCCTGCTGTTGTTTATTCATTTCATCGGACATGGAAGGCGATTTACAATCAGACTACCTGCTTGGCACAGTCGGTCTGTTCCTGTTTGCCGAAGTCCACTGCGGCGGTGGGAGTCATTATTTTTTTCGTACTTGAATTTTGAATTTATTTCGGCAGCCTTCAGGAAACAAAACGGAACAAACAACTCAGTTGTCCAACTAATCAGCTGAAAAGGTTTCCGAAGCAAACGCTTGTTCACCACCACCTCGTCACAAAAACAAAACAACTAAACAAGGCTCTCTAGATAATGTCACACAATTTTAAACTAATATTACTATTCTTACAATACACATTCAATATATACGGTACACAAGTTTTATATATACAGTTTGTACGTGCACATCAAACACACATACATACATAGACATGAATGTATATGACATGTACATAATATTTATAATATACTATTCAGAGTTCATCAATTACATTTTAAATACAAAATATAGTGTGGCAATATTTAAAGTAATGATATTCCCTATCACAATATATACCTTTTATTAATATATTTTATACCATTATATACACACTGGACATAAATGCTGTCTTTTAAGTAAAAATGTTGCTTTTCTTTCTAATACTTACTGAGGATATATGATTTGAGAAGCTTTTTAAACGGGTTCATGTTGGTGCTTTGTTTCATTTCATCCTTTAGGCGGTTCTATAATTATATAACTCCTAATAATAATAACTCCTGTTACCGTTTTACTCGTCCTTTTCAGTGTCGCTCTTGTATTTTGCATCTTGAACTGTAGTTTTCCTCCTAAATTAAGCTTTATATATCATTTGGACCGTTATGATCTGGGAGTTTTAAATCTGGTGTTTTTAAGAATAATTCATTTTGTGTGTTCTCTGTATCCTGAGTTATGTATGTATGTTACTGTATGTACTTTGTTGTCAATGTAATGATGAGAGAGAGAGAGAGAGAGAGAGAGAGAGAGAGAGAGAGAGAGAGAGAGAGAGAGAGAGAGAGAGAGAGAGAGAAAGTTAATTGCCTTTCATTAGTTTGCATTGAGTTGTTTTTCAGTTTTCATTTACAGCCGGTGGAGTGGAGAAAGTCCCTCCGGCGCTCATGCAGGATGTCGTAACAGATACTCAACATGAGCAGCGCTGACATCGCCCCCGAGAGTCTCTCTCTCTCTCTCTCTCTCTCTCTCTCTCTCTCTCTCTCTCTCTCTCTCTCTCTCTCTCTCTCTCTCGCCACGAAAAAAAACGCTTTGATTCTACAACCCGATAAACGCCTCAATTAACATTCCACTCCATTAAGGCTTTGACATTTTTACCTCGACCGGACACACACAGACACACAGACACACACACACACACACACACACACACACACACACACACACACACACACACACACACACACACACACACACACACACACACACACACACACACACACACCAAAAAAACCAACAAAAAAAAAACCCCAGCGTCGCTCCCGGCCAAGCGGTCTTCTGGAAACACGGTTGTGAATCTGACAGAACACCTGCATTAAAAGCGCCCGGGTTTTTTTTTTTTTACTGTCCTGTGTGTTTTGGCTGAGTGCTTTTAGGCTCCAGTAACAAAAGATGAAGATTTAACGAGTGTGTGTGTGTGTGTGTGTGTGTGTGTGTGTGTGTGTGGGGGGGGGGGGGGGGGGGGATCAGAGGAGTCTCTGAAAGGTTTGCTCTCCTTGCACCTTCGCAATTTTTTTCAAGTGACTCACTGAAGCCCAAAATAGGTTTAGAGCAAATGGCTGGTGACAAACACACACACACACACACACACACACACACACACACACACACACACACACACACACACACACACACACACACACACACACACACACACACACACACACACACACACACACACACACACACACTCAGTGAAGAATCCTACTATCCTTATCCACCTACATGCTGGAATCATTTTGATAATAAACACGCAGCATCTGTCGTTTGGTGAAAACGTTTCGGTCCGGCGGTGAGAATAATGAAGAGTAACACGTTACCAGAGCTGAGCTTTAGTTACTGATTACTAAATTACTGAGGATGTAGAGCTGCGGTGTCCTTTTCCCCGATATAGACAGACGGCTGGTTAGCTTTAGCATTAGCATTGGCAGTCAGAAATCGAGGGCAGATTACATTCCTAAGAACTGCATGTTGTTAGATTATCTCAACGGGCTCGTTGCTTCTTTTCTTCATCTTTTCAGAGCGACAAACATCCAGATCATACCTAACAGATGTAACTTCCAATAATCCAGATTATAGAGCATCTTCCTCCTCTAACGTCCAGATTATAGAGCATCTTTCTCCTACTGACATCCAGATTATAGAGCATTTCCCCCTCTAACATCAGATTATAGAGCATCTTCCTCCACTAACTGCTGTAACTTCAAATAATCCAGATTATAGAGCATCTTCCTCCTCTAACGTCCAGATTATAGAGCATCATTCTCCCACTGACATCCAGATTATAGAGCATCCACCCCTCTAACATCAGATTATAGAGCATCTTCCTCCACTAACTGCTGTAACTTCAAATAATCCAGATTATAGAGCATCTTCCTGTCATTAAGCAGTGTTGACAGCTAATGCTAATACTAACGCAATACGCTTTTGAGATTTTTGATTTTCACTAACTCTACTTTGAAGAAGTAACTAGAAACTGTAATCAAGTACTTTTTCTTTTTTTTTTAAATCTGACTCACGACACTTTTGACACTTTTTGAATTTGTTCCTTGAGCTCAAAATCTGACGACAGAGAAGAAGAAGAAGAAGAAGAAGAAGAAGAAGAAGAAGAAGAAGAAGAAGAAGAAGAAGAAGAAGAAGTGTGGCTGGGCCGCGGCTGTCGAAACATTTCCATCTGTCAGGAATCTGGAGAGTTTGTGTTTTTGTTTCCTCGGTGTCCACGGAGCAGCTGGACAGGATCTGGGTCGTATTCGCGGGGGTTTTTCCCAAATTTCAACAAAGCTGAGTCGTACCAAGAGGACACTGCTAACGCTCCTCTCCAGAGAGGACTTCTATAAGACACAAGAGACTCCACCATTTCTAAATCTGTTCAGTTGATCCAATGCAGGTTTTTTTTTTTTGTTTCATAAATGAAATAAATGATGATCACTTTTTAAAATATTCAATATAAAGAAAGAACATCAGTTGGTATTTTGAATAAATGGTGTCGTTTCTATCTATCGATTGAAGCAACTGTTTTCTCATGAAAACAATTTGTTGGGCAAATTTCATTTTAATTTTTTTCCAAGGACAAATACAATACTAACCTTTAGCGTCTCTCTGGTACCGAGTAGCAATATGAGTATTTATTAAATGCAATGAAGCCTGATTCATACTCCATGTGCAAACGATACGTAGCGGTAATGGGTCACATGAACATCCTGTGCGCAGCCTTGAAAGCCTCAAGTAAATAAGAGTTTTTTCCTTTTCGATGTTGTCTATCCTGCTCATGGGAGATTTCTCTCTGTGAAAGTGCCACAGGATTGCTGTGTTGGTTTTGGCCCTATAATTATTAAATTAAGTCCCCGTCCACAAGAGCCAAAAACCACAATTTTTCGTCGTTCTTAAAAGGTTTCCCGCCAAAACCACGCGACACCATGAAATCCCGCTCAAAATGATGAACTACCAGCCGCGGCTGCTGATGAATTTCTTAGGTGATTCTCTTCATTATTACTTGTTTTTAGCCAATGTTAACGTCATTTAAATACAGTTTGTTTATAAACCACATTACAACAATCTGGACTTTTTTACATTGAGAGAGCCCCCTAGTGGTGAAACATCATAGTTCTTTTAAACAGCTAGTGAATAGAGAGCCCTCTAGTGGTGAAACATCATAGTTCTTTTAAACAGCTAGTGAATAGAGAGCCCCCTAGTGGTGAAACATTATAGTTCTTTTAAACAGCTAGTGAATAGAGAGCCCCCTAGTGGTGAAACATCATAGTTCTTTTAAACAGCTAGTGAATAGAGAGCCCCCTAGTGGTGAAACATTATAGTTCTTTTAAACAGCTCGTGAATAGAGAGCCCCCTAGTGGTGAAACATCATAGTTCTTTTAAACAGCTAGTGAATAGAGAGCCCCCTAGTGGTGAAACATTATAGTTCTTTTAAACAGCTCGTGAATAGAGAGCCCCCTAGTGGTGAAACATCGTAGTTCTTTTAAACAGCTAGTGAATAGAGAGCCTTATTTAGACTGTTGTAAACGGTGTTGTCGTGAGGACGAGGCCTGAAGTTGATGAAACGTCACCGTCAACCATACATACACACATTAACTCTAAACTCAATTATGACAAGAACCTGGAGTACTTTGAGAAAAACTAATCCAAGCCACGTTTACACGTACCTGGATTTGTATAAAAACGGATAATTCCCCCTCTACGTTTACAAAAAACTCTTCATTTATCATGACTTGTGGAGAGTCGGAGCGGGTTTACGGGTAAATGCAAACGCAGAGAAATATCACCGTTTTTTTTCAAACACTCGGGTACGTGGAAACGTGGCCTCAGACACTGAAAGAACTCCCAACAAAGAACCCGTCCACCCTTCTTTCTAGACGTTCCTTACGCCCCCTGAGATTTGATTTTATAAAGCAAAAACTTTTTCCTGAAGAAAGTTCAGATTAGTGCTTCTACTCTACCTTTATTCTAAAGTGACGATCGCGGGCACCTCTACATCCAAACCTTCTTCTTTTTTTTTCTTTTTTTTCCATTTTAGCTCTAAAAGCTTGACGTGACTCTCAGAGTTTGTTTTTTTTTCATCAGAGTGATTGAGTTTAATGACACACCGGTAGTCAAGTGTCCCGCTGTTCGACACCGGCTCACTTCTGGCTCTTGAGAAAAATCTAGGACTCGGCTAACAACGCCGGCTACACGAGTACTACGAGCGCGACGTGAAAGAAGAAGAAGGAAAAAAAAAAAAAAAAAACTGGAGGACTTGTCTGTCAGCTGTGTTATTACAGTCCTCATGAATATAGACAGCATTGCCTTCTCCTGTTACTGTGACTCATCCTAAGCAGCTGACACTGAAAGCCAATTCGCAATTTAACTGCTCATCTCCCTGTGACTCTGCTGCCGTTGGTCGTCTCAGATATGAACTAAAGGACGGGAAAACGAGGCACAGTTCAGCAAGACGAGGCGACAAATTCCCACATCTGGCTTGTTAAAGAGATATGATTTCTGCTTTTGGTATTTTAATAAAAAGGGAGTTATAGGAGAGGACTTGCTAGATTCCTCCAGGAATGTACATGCTCTTTTGACATGTTGCACATGTGAATAATAATATAGGTAATTACAGTCTTTCCTGGAATGTAACTAGAAAGTAATGCTTATTTTCTGTTGTGATGGTCCACTGATAGTTTTATACGTGAAATAAAACTCTTTCCGACTTACACTTTTTTTTTAAACATCCATCAATTGTGCCTTACTTCTTTTTTTTGAGGTCTTGGGGCTTCTTCGTTTTTATAAGAAGGAAAATGCAGGAACTACAGCAATTAGATAAAAGTGGTGATGGAAAGTTCATTCATCTGTATACAGGCTTTTCTTTTCTTTTTTTTTTACTGTCTTCATTTAGTTTATACATAAAGATCGTCCTCTTTTCGGCACGGTATTTTGAACGCCGGTTCACGTAAACGCACCGTTTTAGAAGCCCGAAAAGCAGTTTTATTTTTTTTATTTTTTTTAAACACGGGTCCCACAGCGGGGAGATTCTAACACCGCGGCTCAGCTTTGAGGTGTGGACGGCAAAGATGATCATCAGTGGAAAAAAGATGATGTAATCGCCGCCCCTCTCCCATGATGTCATCTAATAACCACAACGACGGCGGACTACGTGCTCCAGGTGGCGCTGCAGAAGCTACTGACGCTAGGAGCAGGAGCATAGACCTATAGAACTCAGAGTTATATAGAAGTCTATGAGTAGGAATCTACTTCTAAATTTCTATGTGCTCTGTGTCTTCCTCTGTGTTTTTGGTGTATTTGTTGAGTCACAGCGCCCCTAAAGGCTTGACATAGGTACTACATGCCCTGAAGCCTCGTTCATAGTGACGAGTGGACGGAATTTTCTAGACTGACGCGTCAGATGTTGTTCCTGGGATCTTCTGCAGCCACTCCCCTAGTTTTGGGGGGATCAGCGCGCCGAATGCTGCTCCTCCTGCTACTGGACCATGTCAGCTTTAACTCTCCACATCTGTTGCAGCTGTTCCTTCAAACGTTGGTAATTCTCAACCCGCCACATTGATCACTGTTGCCTTCTTCTGTTGTTTCTCAAGCGCCACAATACCCGGCTGGTTAGCAGCAGCTGAAGTCTCACAGGATCTTGGCCTGTTCCCCGTTCCTTTACTCCATCCCCACCACTGCATCACAGCCTTCGTCTTCATATCTTTCATATCTAGTTTTTATTCAGTCTTCGTCAGTGAAAAAGGTTCATTGACTGGTATTGTTCTTCAGTGTTTTAGTCTACGAGATGAACACTGGAGGGATCCACTAGCTCATCCTGTATATTCCAGACTTTGGAAATACAATCATCTACTCATGCACACAGAGAACAGTACGATGTGAAGAGTCGAACTTCTTTATATCGTCTCCCATCTTTCGGTTTGCTCCGTATCTGCTGTACGTAAGAAATGTGTCTCTACTTTATGCAGACGACGGTGCAGTGTATCTTAGTACACTTTGTTGGAGAAGTGCAGTTGAATTGGACACTCAGTTTTTGTCAATCTCCTCGTGCATGAAGAGCCCTTCCTCTGGAAGCTATTTTCAAAAACGTTCACATTTCAGTGATCTTGAAATGGCGTTATCGTGTAAAACAGCAACCAAAACAGAACACAAATTTGCCATTTTCCCTTGAAAACATTGTGTAGTAAACAGGGCCAAAGTAGAAATTTCTCCCTGTAATAAAACACGTCATTGTCAGCGGTGTAGGTACGGCTACAGACTTCCAGAGAGATGGGGCGCCGACCGAAAATGTATAATTACCTCCGGTCATTAACCAAATGCCACAGGACCAGTCACGTGAGCAATGTCTTTGGTGGTGTACTTCAGAAATGTGAAATGGGCGCCAGCCTCTTTACAGCCTTACATGTTAGAACGAGTAACTCAAATTGGAACATGAGCTTGATGAGGAGCGAGTGAGGAGAAAATATAAATCGGTGTAATGCCAGTGCTTTTATTGGTGCAGTTTAGGAGTCCTGCGGTCGATCCAGCCGTGATTTGCTGCTACATTTAAAAAAAAAGAAAAAAAAAGAGGGACGTTCGTAATGTAAATGTGAAGAAATGAGGGCAGTGATGACCAGGACCACTTTTAGCTCCGGTTGCGTTCTGCGTCACTTTTGACGCCTTCGGAGGTGCACGTTTCGGGGCGACTCACATCCTCGTATAAATGGTCTAAATTAGGCTTGTTGAAGCTGCTCCTGCGCTGCCTACAGTCGAGAGCGTAAGAACGAACTGGAACCTCTTCTGTCGCAGTATCAGGTCCTCCAGAGGTTACCTCCTGACCCCTCATTATCCGACACCACTGATTGACCCAACTCCCTCTCGCCCCCATGACGGGCGCATCAATTATTGAGCCATTAATTATTGGCTCAAACAGATGTCAGTCAAGTGAGACGAACACTTTGGCCCCGCTGAATAACCCGCGGCTGGAAGCGCACGACGAGCGCGAGCACTCATGTATGGACACATTGGAGAGGTGCTATAAATTTTCAAGGACGGGGGAACGAGTAAAAAAAAAAAGGAGAGCTTCCAGGACAACGGCGGGCTCGTATATCAGCCTTGACGATGGCATAAATACGCACTCTGCTCCATTTCAGCTCAAGGAACCAAATAAGTGCCCCCGTAGAAGACATTAGGGCTGTTAATTTGGGCCATATGTAGGAAAAGTATCCGTTAAGGAGCTGCGTATTGTGGAGGAAAGATCCGCTGGTGCTCTTGCAAGGTGGCGGCGGCGGCTGGAAGATCACAATCTGTGAATATAACCTTCCCGGAGCCCTGCAGAGTGAAAAAAAAAAAAAAAAAAAGAGCTCAGCTTAGAGCGATTTTATCTTCTGCTCGGGCTTATTGGGCTTATTTCAGTCAGTTTGTCTGGCAGAGAGCGGCTCTGTGAGTTCAGGCTTTTATTCCCCTCTGGGGCTTCTGGCTCTACAACTAATGTTCATTTAGCATATTTGTGGTGCTTTGGATGAAAGTGTTCATTAAATGGTCGATGTTAGGGGGGTAGAGGGGGGAAAATAGCGGCAATCATGAATTTTATCAGTTTTTTTAGTGAGCTGTGGCAGGATTTGGATCTCTGGGTTACATGATAATTTAGCAAGATAAAAGCTTCAGTTTTGGGAATAATTTGGGGATTTCTCGATGCATGATGGTGTCATGGTTTGTGATAGAGTCAGGTTGGGTGTGTCTTTTGAAGGAGTTTGCAGACCCCCACCCCCCCTGTGGGTTTCCTCTAGTTTAATCACCAAAACATGCGTTTGAGGTTAATCACTGACTCCAAATATCCCATAAGTGCCTTTGGCCACAGTCAGCTGGGATCGACTCCCAATTTAATCAATGATAAAAAAAAAAACTAAACTGGGAAGGAAGTCTTTCATATCAACTATTACTTCTTCTGGATCTGTGACTTTATTTTCTACAAAGTCCTTTGCCTCTCTGGAAAGTTGCGCCTCTATAGCCTCCAACATGTTCCAAGGTTACGTCCACCTCAACGACATACTCTGCGTTTATTTGTCAAGGTAGCCACGTTATATAGAACTGAACAGAAAGCTTTATTTGTTACACCAATAATGAATTTACTGTAGAAATGTGTGTGAATTTAAGCATTTCTTAGCAGTATGCTGCCACTGGGCCGCACCCGGGGGATTATTGGGAAAATAATTACATTTTGTTTTATTTTTTAAGTGTACAAAAGCCAAAATTCAAGTTCCAACGATAAAGAGACGATAAAGCTGTGGCGTCATTTAGAGTCACGCAGAAAGGGACAGCTTTGTTTCAGGTCTGGTTTTTTAATAAAAGTGGCGCTCTGGAGGTTGATGAAATGAGCTGGTGACTAAATCCTCCCTGGTTCGAGTCCCACTGCTGGCGGGTTGCGACTCTGACGGCCCATGAGCAAGAGGACTTGTTTTGGATCACACGGGCAGATCACGTCACCCACCGATGTTAAAACACATTAATTTGACTATTTTTCCAAAATGGAAAAACGCTCTTTCGTATAGTTGCGATAAAATGCTTCATCAAGGTTACTAAACTCGACGGTGCTGCTGTGATGCCGCTGCCCAACTTTAGAATATCAAAACTTTCTTTTTCGACCTCGTGAATCTAAAGCATGTGATCAGTGGGCAGCCACGTTGGGAGCAACCTGCTCAGGGTGATGAACCGCCTGAGCTTTGTCGCCGTGGTAACCGTCTCCTCTCCAGCTCGCAGCCGTCCCCCCCCCCCCCCCCCTCCGGAGGTCATCGCAGAAACGCTGCACATCACAACATCACAGGGAACACAACAGCCGTCCCTCCAGCCTCCGGAGTTATCACCGTAATGAGGCTGTCATGGCGGCGGTGGCGGTGGTGGCGGCGGCGTCCCGGGGTTAGCGGTGACAGCCGGGACAGGTGACGCATGCCGCGGGCTGCAGAGATCACAGCGGGCCGCGGCCATGACTTTCAGGAGGCCTCACCTTGTGCTGTGACTCCAGAGAACCAGATGCAGGCGGGGAAACGGCACTTTGATGCTATCTGCCTCCTGACATTTCTCTTAATTGACAGGAGTGGGAAAAAAAAAACTAAAAAACAAAAAGAGGTTTGGTATTATATTACAGAGCGTTTTCACATTCTGCCCGTGGGGATGTGATGTGGGGAATGGAAATATTGACTCGGAGCAGGAGCAGGAGGAGAATGCTTTGACTGATACTTCATTTTGTTATCATGCAAAGAGCTGCACCAATCTTAAGCAATCCAATTCCACACGGATCCGGTCATGTAAACACTTCGATTCCGACCAGATTGGCCCTGTCCGATTAAAGGTATTATCAGATCGGATGATTCTGCTTTTAATGCCGGTAATCGGATAAGAATCTATGGGTTCTGGTTTAAATGGAAAAGCACAGCTGGCGAGAACGAGGGAATAAATGTTGAAGCAGGTGACGCAAGCTTGACAAATGTCTGAGAACCACTGCAAAGAATATCACATTTTAATGTCACGCCGCCACTTTAAGCAGGAACAAGCAAGTAATCTTCTTATTATCGGATATGTAACAGCTAATAATAATATGATTCTCGAGCATCTTCCTTTACGTTTATTTTTTTTAATAAAAAATTGATTTTACTTACTTTAATAAACTTATCTTAATAAATCTTTTTCATAAATCTTTTTTCTTTTGATGCATTTCCTTCATTTCTTCTAAAGCTTTAATGTACTTCTTTATTCTGTAATTCTTTAATTTCTTTGTAAAGCACTGTGAATTGCCTTGTATTTAAATGGGGCTCTATAAATGAATTTGCCTTGCCGTGCCTTACTTACGCTGAAGGCTGACTCATTTAATAGTGACGGGTCGCTACAATAATACTTATAAGTGCACAATACCAAAATATTCTTATTATATAATCTTCATATAAACACAGATTTGTCAAAAGGGTTCACTCCAGTTTTATTGGACAAAACATTTGTTGAAAGAAAATTAAGATTACACAAGGTTTTTATTAGGAATGCACCGATACCGGTATCGAGTATCGGGGGCCGATACTGCACGAGCAATGTCCAAACTAAGACAGGCTGTAGATTACATTCTGCTAAAATATGGTTCGTATAACATGAGCAACTTAATCAGCAGAGTAGCGCCTCGGTCGACTGTATGCGTCGCAGTCGAGTCTTTCTACGCACTGCGGTTCTCAGATTGGTTCTCGGTATCCGGAGGAGGCTAAAGGTTGGTACTCGTACTCATCCTCGAAACAAAAGTGGTATCGGTGCATCCCTCGTTCTTGAGATTTCGAATGTTATATAATTAAAAAAAAGCAAAACGAATGTGTTGCCTGATAAAATAAGGAGAATTGAGAAAAGAGTGGTTGTTTTCATCATTATACGATTCAATTGAAGAAATTCTCCTGAATTCTCTCTGTGGACCGAGACGTTCTGGACGTTCAGTTGAATCTTTATTTCTCTCATCACACACAAACTTCCTTCAATTCAACTTTATTTATATAGCACCAAATACAACACAGTCATTTAAAGGTGCTTTTTTTTTTTTTTTTTTTTTTTCCAGAGAAACAAAAGAAATCCACATGAGCAAACATCAGGACTGTGGAAAGGGAAATAAAGTCCCTGGAGCAGGAAGAAACCTTTGCAGAACGGAGTTCAGAGGTTGTAGCTTTCTACTAATCCTGCTGGGGCGAGGAGGAGGAGGAGGAAGGTCAGAGCAAAAAGATGAAGTCCACCAGACCTCCAAAAAACTATTTACATGCGCTTGTCTCAGGGCTTCACTTGACAAAATGAACTTGATTGTATTTATAGTTCGACAGACGCTGATTGTACTGCTGGTTTGGTTGTGATTGCGTCATCACGCTCTGAAGGTTCCTAAAAATACATTTTCCTTTCGTTCTTCCGCCAAGAATTTCTTTCATTCCCTACTTTTTTTTCTGTCCGTGCAGATTTTACATGCAAAAACCTCCAGTAATCTACAGCATACCAATGCATCCATCACATTCTTCATTTCTTTTCCAAGCCAAACACTTTTTACATCCCAAAAGAAAAGAAACAAAAAACGCTCTTGTTTGTTTACCCTCTGACCTTCCATATGTGTTCTTGTAGGGATGAAACAGACCTAGAAAAGAGGCTGGACAATATTTTGTAGTTGGACCGTCGTACTGTAGAAATGCAGTGCGCTGCTGCCCCCACATGGACAAGAGTGTGAACTACAAACCAAGCGGTTCCGTCCATTCGACTTCTAAACACAATCGTCTAATTTAAGTTCCTGATCCCAGCTAAAGGTGGGAAACAACCAAACAACAACCAAGAAATGAATATATATATATATATATATATATATATATATGGCTCAAAAATATAAAGGGAACACTAAAATAACACATCCTAGATCTCAATGAAGGAAATATTGCAGTTAAAAGTCTTTATTCAATGTATCGTAGAGTGCGTTGAGAACAAAATAACATAAAAACTGTCAATGTAAATCAAACTATTATCCCCTGGAGGTGTGGATTTGGAATCCTATCAAAATAAAAGTGGTGAATCACATTGCAGGCTGATCCAACGTCAGTGAAAATTCCTCCAGACCAGTCAAAATGAGGCACCAGCATCTGGTCTCACATCGGGTCTGAGGATCTCATCCTGGTTCCTCATGGCAGTCAGGGTACCTCTGGCACATGGACGGCTGTCTGTCAGTCTGTTTGACAGCTTGAGCAGAGAAACTTCCCATTAGTGACCTGCTGGAGGTCATCTTGCAGTGCTCCTCCTGTTCCTTCTTGCTCAAAGGAGGAGGTAGTGGTCCTGCTGCTGGCTGGATGCCCTCCTACGCCCCCCTCCACGTCTCCTGGTCTACTGGCCTGTCTCCTGGTGTCTCCTCCATGCTCTGGACACTGTGCTGGGAGCTCACAGCTCACATTGATGTGCCATCTTGGATGAGTTGCTCAACTAGAGCAACTTGTGTTGGTTGTGGACTCGCCTCCTGCTGCCTCGAGGACTTAGAACACTAACAACAGTGACCAGAGCGTCAGCCAGGAAGCAGGAGAACAGCGTCATGGTTTGTGGTCACCACCTGCAGAACCTCCTTCTTGTTAATCGCCTCTCGTTTCCACATGTTGTGTTTCATTTGCACAACAGGTGGAATTGATTCACAATTAGTGTTGCTTCCTACCTGGACAGGTTGACTCTATATTAAGAGTTTCTGTCATAATCAGAGATATATAAAGGTGCTGATCTGTAAAGTAATACACACAAACTGTGATATTAAAATATAAGTATTTGGTCTGATACTGCACAGAGTACTCGTATAAGATCCCTGATACAACCTAGCGAGTACTACGTGACACCGATTATATGGACGTGGCGGGCGACCCGGGTCGTCAGCACGCTCAAAAACCAATAACATTTCTAATAGTTTATATTTACACTTGAGGTAAAGAAATACAAAGATGTGGGTTGGATGTGTTGAAACTGGTGCTTGGTCCCTCTTGGCACTTCGGCTGAACTGCAATCACGTTGGCTTTTTCAGAAACAGTGAAAAATGCCCACGGCGGTGATGGCGGCGCCATGTTTACGTTTGAGGCGGCGCCATGTTTACGTTTGAGGCGGCGCCATCAACATGACGCGATGCAAGCGACAACGGCGGCCAGCAGTGTCAGAGGGCAAACGAACGGGCTGAAAGTGTGAAACAAAAGGCCATGTTGGTTATTTAAAATGCGATGGAGTTTTCTGCAAAATAGAATTTACGTGCGACGTCGTTTCTTTACCAATATCGAGCCGACAATCGTAGATTCCGATGGTTTTCTTACATCCCCAATTAGTTTTATTAGTCGAGTTGTCCATAATAATAATCCAAGTTGCTCGTCTGTCCATACAAATGTCGTCAGTTATCGTTTGCAGCGAATTGTTCCCTGCTCACAAATGTTTCTGTTTCTTTCATTACAAAAACAAACAACAGCCCCCACTAGTGGCCCAACGTGAAAACTACATCCAAACCTTTCTGAAACGGAAACACAAAAACGATGCGTTTTTACTTGAAACGATGTCGTGTAAACGGCCCCGAAGAGTCTTCAAAACACCGACTTTTTAAAAATTATATTTATCCCCCTTTTTGCTTTCAGTTCATTTCTCTGGCAAGATGCAGACAGTCACATCCTTTCAACGCTTCTAAAAGGGACTTTGTTGCCACGGAAACTGTGGAAAGTTCCACAAACATCTGAACTCACTTTAAAAGTCTTTGATATCTTCAGACGCCGCCGCCGCTTCACACCGAGTCGTGGGCTCCTGCAAAGTCTGAGGAGGAGATATTACCTGTCATCTCCTCTTCAGCTCCAAAGTGCTTTTCAAAAAGAATAAACTGCTGTTTGCTCATATTGTTGTTCACTTGTGTGAAAAAAAACAACTGAGAGGAAGTTAAAACCTATTCAAGAACCATTGATACGATATTAGATATACACCTACTCCTTTCTACTTGCTCCAGTCTGGAATATATAATAAAAAAATAAAATAATAATAACTGCATCTCTCATGGAAAGGATTTTTTTTGTGTGTGTGTTATTTTTCCATATCTATTCTTTTAACATACCGCATTTATTTAATCTGGAAGATTATCGTGTTGAAACATCGCCCCCCTCTGGTATTTTAATGAATCACTACCAATAGAGGCGGCTGCCTCAGGCTCCATTTGCTCGACGTTTTCAAGCGACAACGCAAAACTTTCCTTGCAACTTTTTAGAAACGGTGCTACTTGCACCATATATATATATATATATATATATATAAATACAATTTGGGATCTAACAGTCCTGTCCTGTGTGCAGAGAACGCCATTTCATGTTTTTGTACAATTATCCACACGGCGCAGCGTTTTAGGAACCCGATAAGTTTTTGTTTTTGTGAACACACTGGGGAGATTCTAAAACACCTATGTATATAACTCGGTTATATAAAAGTCGATGAGCAGGAGTCAACGTCTATTTTCTCCATGTCGTATTTTGTGAGTCACAGCGCCCCTAAAGGCCACACCTGTAATTACAGCTTATCCCGAGTTCTAGCCTATAGATGTCGCCAAAGACCACAAAATAGAGATTCATCCTTTCAAAGTGACACAGTTGGATTAAATCTAAGAGCCATATTTCATTGCGGGCCGCCAGAAACGTTGCCGCTGCCATGGAACAATCCACAGCCCTGAATTTCTCGAAGCAGCAGCAGCGGCGTTGATAACTTCTGACACAAGTACGTCGAGTAAACTCAGAGTTTTGAGGATCGGCGCGAAGCCAAAACGATCCGTCCCAAACCGTCTGTGACCTTGGCGCCGCTGCACACGGGCCAGAAAGTCATCAGTAATTTTCCGATCAACCTTTTCACCGCGGCGGCCCAGCCTGGCGAGGTTTCAAGAGGCCGGGGCCACTTTAGCAGCGAGTTTAATTGGTTATTTATCCCCCGAGCCGTGAAGCCTCACGACCCCCTCGCTCTCATCTCCTTCACTCTTTCTCTCTGTGCCTGCGTGGGCACTTCTGGATGAGAGAGAGAGAGACAGAGACTGAGACAGAGAGAGAGAGAGCGAGTCAGAGAGAGAGAGAGAGAGAGAGAGAGAGAGAGAGAGAGACAGACTGAGACTGAGACAGAGAGAGAGAGAGAGAGAGAGAGAGAGAGAGAGAGAGAGAGAGAGAGAGAGAGAGAGAGAGAGAGAGAGAGCTGCTAATAGGGTTGCAAGATCTGTGATGTGAGTCTTGTGATGGGGCTTGTTGAGAGTTCAGAGGCTGTAATGTGGAGCGTGTGTGTGTGTGTGTGTGTGTGTGTGTGTGTGTGTGGCATCAAGCCAAGAGCTGGTGAGAGGAGGCAGGAGATGGAGAAACATAAAAACTCAGTAGAACTGAAAACAGACACTCGAGTGAGAAATTGCAAAATTTGATCTCTCGAAGGCACCAATGATTCACAGGTTCATACTTAAAAAAATAAAAAAAACAGTTAGTTGGAAATCCCACCCCCCTCTGGTCCACACACTTCACACCAACATCATTTTGTAAATCAAAGCTACGTCATCTCAAAATCAAATACACGTCCATGTTTCAAATGACTTTCACCAAGATGTTCATGACGGCTGCACTCTAACGCCACGCTTCTATGACTAGTCGAAGCCTCTAGACAGTTTTTGAAAACGTCTCCCTGAGGTGCAAACTTTTAAAAACCCTCCGACTCAGCCACTGTGAAGACGTCGGAAACGCCGCTACTTCTGCAATCCAACTTCGACATGTGTCCGTACAAATGTCCGTGTACTCCCATTGGCAAGGTTTGTAGCGTATCGTTGTCTGCGTGCACGTTTGTGTGGTTTCGTCACAAACAAAACAAACAACCAACAGCACCCACTAGTGGCCCAACATGAACACTACATTGTTGCAGTTAAAAACGCAAATCTTTTCTGGAACAAAAACGTCACGTTTTTCACTGGGAAAGTCGTGTAAACGGAACCTGAAAGGTCTCTGGTTTTGAATTCCTGGACCTTTGAAGGATTTGTCTTCTACGTAACCGAGTCCAGATGACTTGGTAAGAGTGTCTTTTCGATGTCTCTTACCGATACAGAGAATATACATGAACACATTCTTTTGTTTTCTTGTTTGGCAAATATAAACTGAAGGTGGGAGACTATTATTCCCACGTCTGATAGAACAAAGTGACAAAATATAGTTTTACAGAGGTGCCAGCAAAGTGATGCCAACTTTGGTACCTTTCATTATTTCTCTTTTTTTTATATATATATATATATATATATATATTTTTTTTTTTTTTTATTCTTTTGATTGTCTTTGGTCTTTTGTTGCTCCCAACTTATGGACCGACTCACTTGTGAAAAATGTTTTTAAACCACCACGATCGTTTCTACGATCCTTTATGTACAGAACTTTGTGGTTTGGTTGAGTTTGGGGTAGTTCACCTCTGAGAACCGCGGATAAACTCTCGATTTCTGATCCAACGAAACAATTTAAAACGTTTTTCCACCTTTCGTTCGAGAAAGTTCTGGTTTAAAATTGAATATTACTCACAAACGTGACTGAAAATACAGAGCAAAAAGGCGTACAAGAGACCTCTTTATTGAATTTATTAAGTTGTATTCAGACACTCAAAACTCATCAGCCCATCACTAGTAATGCTGTTTTACATCATTAAAATTCATTGAGCTGTAAGAGGGAGAGAGAGGGAGAGAGAGAGAGAGAGAGAGAGAGAGAGAGAGAGAGAGAGAGACCACCAGTGAGGTTAATGATGCTACCCGCTCATAGCCGAAGGTTAGCAAGTCCAATACAGTCCGTCATATAAAATCGAAGGGCAGTCATCAATAATTAAAACATGATCAACACTGTGCAATGCAATAAAAGTTCCTTTCAAACACGACCATGGACCATTTCTGAGAAAGAAAAAAAAAAAAAGAAAAAAGAAAGTAACAAGACACCAGAGAGGGAATTTTAGTTTTTTTTTGTGTTAATAACACTACATTTACCTAAAAAGACCAACCACTGCTGAACATTTGACCAGTTTGTGACGAGGTCTAGAATGAAACCAACAGAAAAAGAAAAGAAAAGCAGACCCATACGGAACTGTACAATTGTTCGGAATCTCTAGAGGAAACTTTCCCGGTGATTTTTACTGGGTTGCAAGCTAAAGGAAGAAGACGACGTCGCGACATTGCACCCGAAAGCAACAGTTGTTTTTTTTTTTTTTGTTGTTTTGTTTTTTTGTGACAATGGGTTGTAGTCCGATTCTATGTGTGCCGTTTGAACTCTAATCTAAGAACAATGCCCCCACCCCCACCCCATTTAACCCAAAAATGAACAGAAAGTGATCAGATGAACAGAACCGAGTTTCACAAGAAAACTCACAAATCAGGAAGTTCAACAGTTTTCTTTTTTTTTTTTTTTTTTGTCAAAATCTACCAGTCGACTTGTGGCGAAGCTAAAGAAGAAGAAAACCCCAGTATACCGTCTTCATGTGGCCCTCCACACGTTCCGAAGCTTTTTCCCCCACAAGATGGCGACGACGTGGCGGCGGCCATTTGTTTTTCCTCCTTTATTCAGGAAGTGACCATCTATCCCACCAGGAGGCGTGGAATAACACGATGGAGGGATTCCCCGGTTTGTAATGGAACCATTTGAGCAAAAGAGAACAAACTAAAAAACCCGCACGCAAAAGATTATGACAGACGACAATCGGTCAACGAGGCGACACGTTCTCTTTTGGGGGGGGGGGGGGGGACATGAACACAATCACACGTTTCTCGCTCGCTCTTCTTTCTTAAAACGGGGGTTAGTCTTCCAACTGAATGACTAGATAGAAATGTGTGTTTTCTTTTAGGCGTTGTAGTGATACATGCATCCATTATACTGATATACACTTCTTAAAAAAAAGTTTAAAAAAAAAAAAAAGATCCAAAAAAAAAAAAAAAAGTATTAGAAATGCAGCTATACAGAGTCTTTTAGCTATTCCAGGGGAGTGAGGAGGAGGAGGAGGATGAAGGTCGGGTCTGACGTCAGGAAGCAGAGGAGCCCCATGTCCACGTGGTGTGAGGATGTGTGTGTGTGTGTGTGTGTGTGGGTGGGGGGTGGGGGGAGGGGTTAGTTACTGCAGCAGGGGCGGCTGGTGGGCTGAGCCGTCTCTGTCAGGTCGACGCCCCGGGTCCGGCCGCTGCCGCCGCTCGCCGCCTGCGGCTCGTTCTTGGGGAGCTTCTTTGCTGCAGAGACGAACACAGAAGAGGGCGGAGTCACGGCCGAGGATCCACCAATACGGATCAGCACCGAATTCAGTACTTTTTATAGGTACCGGCTGCTAAGAATTCTCCAAGTTGTAGTTTATTGTGGGTTCCTGCTTTTATTGTGAAAGGACTTCCTTTCTCCCATCCACGTTCAGATGCTGACATGTTTACAGTGGCGTAGCAGCCGCTGACCATGTTAGTCTTCTTCATATGGCTGGGAAATTAATGTGTACATGTCTCCTTCTGACACGTTATTTCATGTGGCACCGCCACGTTATTTCATGTGGCACCGCCACGTTATTTCATGTGGCACCGCCACGTTATTTCATGTGGCACCGCCACGTTATTTCATGTGGCCCGCGAGAGCGTCAAAGTCTGTCTTTAAGTAAATACCGTAATGTTCCCAATAGACGCGCAGTGCGCGAGTGCCGGTTATTCTGTAGACATTCTCCATGAATCTTGAGCAGTTTTATCAATGAAATACACACATCATAATGTGAAGATACTAAATTTACTCTTTTATTGCTGAAATTTCACGACTAAGGAAAACAGAACATGTGACTTTTGTCTGATCGATGAAGAAATTAAAGAATCTTTCAAAAGGAGTGTTGATCCACCGTTCCACACATCATTTGTACTGATGCACTCAATTCTTCAATCTAAAACACCTCAAATCTTATCTCCACATACAGGTGAGGACAAGCCTTACAGCGCTCTCTGGTGGACAGATTTACCAACTACAGGTTTGTCTCAATTCAATCTTTTAACACTAAATCTGCTCAAACATTTTTGAAAATGTAAAATGTGTGAACTTGCTTCAATTTAATGTCGTGTAATTTAAATGCCACTGTAGATACACACAAGCCTAATCAAATGGTTTTAACCTGTTGGATTAACATTTCGATGTTTGGTTTAAGACTGAGTGCTATTCACTCATTTACACACATTACAAGTCTAAAAATGTATTTGGTGAGCTGAAATTTAATAATTATGTTGTATATTATTATTAAACTGAAGCGCAAACTGAGGAAGAACCGAGGCAGATCGGCTCGGGGAAAAAACAACAACTCACCAATGGCCATAAAGATCTCGTTGACGTTCATCGAGGTCTTTGCTGACGTTTCCATGAAGAGCAAGCTGTTGTCATCTGCGTACGACTGTGCATCCTGAAGGAGTTGCAACAACAACAACAACAGGAAGTTTTCAGCCAAACAATCATGACAAAGAAGTAGAGCTGCACCAGGACCATTATCAGGCCCGACACAGAGCGTTCGTACGCTTATTCGGTAAAAGTTCCCTGATCAAACCATCGTGCTTCAGCAACGTCGCCCACAGGAACACAAGAGAGCAGGAGCGACGTCAGAGCTTAGATTCCTTAATGTTAATGAGAATGACTGAAGTAAGACCGGCTGTGACTTAAGTTCAAAGTAACACATAGCAAACTCATATTCAATCAATCAGAACATTTCAGGTGAAGTTTTGCGTGTGCTCGCTGTCGGCTAATATCTTCTTCCATTCTGTGTTTTTCTGGTCATTCTTTTCATGATTTCTTCAGAAACGATTTGCTGAATCGTTAATAAAAGTCCCGGCGCGCCATTCCCCAACTTTCTGCACCTTTTGATGTGTTCGTCATGTACGTGACCCCAAAATCCCAGACGCTTTGACTGCCAACCTTTTACCGCTTCTTTTTTTTGTTTGTGTGGCACATTTTTTCAAAAACTGTTTGTCGAATTGTTGACAAAAGACATTGGACGCTTCCCAAAATGTCCTTTTGAGGCACTTTTTGTATTCATGCACCAAAAAGAGACGACAAAGAAAAATAAAGAGGCACCGAGGAGCGTTACCTCTGCACTTTGCCTCTTAAAGAGACAGGCACACAGAATTAAAGGTTAAATAAATAAATCTCCTGGTTCAACAGGAGGGGTCTTAAGCTCACTTTTAAATAAGCTCTGCTCTAACTTTAGGAAAGACTAAAAGACTTCAGCCTCAGACCTCAAGGCTTTACAAGCTTCATCTGATAAATACAAGTTTGATCAACAGTTCAGAAGAGATGTTTGGGCTCCTCGCCACGACGAACCGAGCACAGATCCAGCTGAGAGCGTCGCCGTGACCGACCAGAACCGGAAACACGAGGTGACGCTGGAGTTCAGACTCACCTGGAAGTCCAGCGCTCGCTTGTTTGCCAGATCCGCCTTGTTCCCGGCCAGAGCTATTACAATATTTGGACTGGCTTGTCTCTGGAGCTCTTTCACCCAGTTCTTCGCCCGTACGAACGACTCCTGGCAAACAGAGGAGGGAGGAGAGAGAGAGAGAGCCGACGCTTACAGATCTTGTGACGTCGAGTCGAGCAACAAGGATGTGACGTTTTCTTAATTCAGGTTTAAAGAGAACGGCTACAAAAAACTAAAAAAAAAAAAACCCTTCTGTGCTTTAAAATATCTGCTTGATATTCAAGAAACTTGAAACTGAGCCCGAAATGTAAAGTGAGAATAAAGAAGAAGTGGCAGATGAAAGATTGCGGGAGACAAATAAAGCAGGAAATCATAAAAGATGCAACAGGATGAAGCGCCGCCGTCGTGCAGGCAGCTGCCTCCTTTTCTGCTTCTTCAGGTTTTTTTTGCAGATTGAATCCAGATTTCTTCAGCTCAGAGGGTGAGAAGCGTTGATGATTGTTAGAAAACACTGACGTCATTAAGCTCTGTGATACTTTATCAATATCAGGTTGAAAAATAAGAAAAAACAACTGTGAGTCGGGCTGAAGAGGAATAATTGTGAGTAAATTAGATTGTTTTCTTGAATGAAATAAATAATCAAAATTAATTGTTTCATTAATAATTATTCTTTAAATTTTTATTCAGAAAAATACTATAATTCTTTTATTTGTAAAGATAAAAACAGTTTGAGAAAATTAGAATTATTTAAATACATATATTTTTTTAATTTTATCAATAAGAAGAAGAAGAAGAAGAAGAAGAAGAAGAAGAAGAAGAAGAAGAAGAAGAAGAAGAAGAAGAAGAAGAAGAAGAAGAAGAAGAAGAAGAAGAAGAAGAAGAAGAAGAAGAAGAAGAAGAAGAAGAAGAAGAAGAAGAAGAAGAAGAAGAATACTACTACATATGCATGAAAGGGAATTTTAAAGATCTTTTCACTCTATTTTGAACATAAACCAAAGCCTTCATATTTGAACAGGAGTTACTACTTAGAACTTATCTACTCTCACCACTTTCCCATTGATCCGACTGACAATAATCAGATTAATCAGATGGACTACTCTGGGGATATTTGAGCCTCTGAATGTGTAACCACCTCCACTCAATGAGCCTGAAAGGAGAACCCTGATCCAGAAACATGTGATGATCCATCTCTCTAAACCTCGACGTTTCCTCACCTCATTTGTGATATCGTAGACCACGATGGCTGCCTGGGCTCCTCTGTAGTACATGGGAGCCAGACTGTGGTAGCGCTCCTGACCGGCCGTGTCCCAGATCTCAAACTTGACTGTCGTGTCGTCCAAACATACCGTCTGGGTCAAGAAGGCAGCTGCAGGGGACACATAGGGACATGTAGAGAAGGACGGGGCGGTGCAGAGGTCTGTGCTGGAACTGCACGGTTTTATCTTTCATATCATTCGTACATCACAAGGACTTTGAGCAGAATCGACTAAATGATGCTGAGGAAAGGTCAAACTGGCTGAAGTAGACAAAATAGCTTTACCGAGAAAAGATAAAAAGGAGAAACACAATCAAAACAGCTAAAATGGCAAAGTAGAAGAAGGCTAATATAGCGAATGAAGCTAGACCAAATTGAAGAGACTAAAACGGTGAAAATATCTAAAAGAGAGAACATTTCGAAAAAACAAAGACAGATAAAAGAATTAACCCCCAACATGGCTAAAACACCTAAGAAGGCTAAAGTCGCTTTAACAACTAGAAAAGATAAAAAACAACCAAAACAGCTTAGACGGCTAAATTTGCTTAAAAGAATAAGAGCTTAAGCTATTAATAAAGGTAAAATGGGTAATATTGCATTAAAAGAATGAAATGCTAGAACCGTTAAGACTGCTATTGGAAAAGCAGATAAAATAGTTTTAACAAGTAGAAAAGGTAAAAAAAACAAAAATAAAAGGAAAAATGCAGCTAAAATCGCTAAAACAGCAAAAATCGCCTTAAAAAAATAAGCCGAATTGGCTAAAACATGTCTAAAGTAACTGGAACAGGTACAAAAGATTGAAAGGAACCATCATCGGCTGAAATGTCTCAGTTAAAACATCGAAGCAAAAAAGGGAAACTAAAGTAGGATCAAAATGTTTTAATAGCAAAATAAAAAAATCTAACTTTCCTAAAATAGCAAAAGTTGCTACCATTGTTAGCAAAACAGCAAAAATTGCAAAAAACAAAAACAATCAATCAATTACATTTGCCAGGTAAACAGGTAAACATTCTAAATTAGGTTAAAAACTCCTTCAACCACGATAAAAAATTAAAAACTCAGGTAAAACTGGTGAATCCACTAAATATTAGAAAAAAAAACCTAAAACAGCTGAAAATGTAGTAAAATGTCACTTTATCAATCTGTAGTTAAGAAACTTCCTAAACACAAGCGAGCAAACAGTCTTTGTATCTATACCAGACTAAAGTTGTAGTGTGTGGGATTTGATTGGACCGAGCAGTTCCCAGGAAGAAGAACATTCCTTTGCTCTGGAGTGTAAAATGAACTGCAGACTAAAGCAGGAACGGCCGCAGACACCGAATTATTTCTTCTGACCCGTTCCGACATTGACCTCGTCCCCGCCGCCGCTTCTCACTGAAACGCCACATCGCCAACATCTCTAATCGTGAACGACGGCGTAGCGACTCAGACGCACGTACCTCCGATTGTGCTCTCCTGGAATTCGTGGAACTGACCCTTGACGAATCGCAGCACGAGGCTGGACTTGCCCACCGCCGACTCTCCTAAGAGCACGAGTTTGAACTGGCAGATCTTGTTGCCTGCGTTTGGCCCGTTGGGCCGCGTGGCTCCGCCCCTGTTTGCCATGTCGCGCTGAGCGGTCTGGTCCCCCCGGGATGCTGACGGACTGGGAAAGACAAGGGGAAACCACCTGAGAGAGAGAGAGAGAGAGAGAGAGAGAGAGATAAGATATAAGATAAGATATCCCTTTATTTATCTTGCATGCGGAGAAATTTGTAGTGGTACAGCAGGATAGTACAGAGAAAGAAGCACACATAGCAGGAACTAAAAAAAAGCAGATAAAAATACAATATAATAGCAACAATATGCACACGGTCCCTATAGGTGTGGACATGTACAGAATATGGGGGTGGATGTATTGCACAAAGAAGCAGGTAAAAATACAATATAATAGAAGAATATGCACACGGTGCTATAAGTGTGGACATGTACAGAGTATGGGGGTGGATGTATTTTACATAGTAAATACGTTCTTATAGATTATTATAGTTATAGTACCACTTATATTGTCGTACAAAAAAAAATCCACTAAAAGAACAGTGAGTAGGAGAAAGTAGGAAAAAGCCAGGAGCTGTTGTACCGTGCAGCCACTTGGGTAGCGCACCGGAAAGAAAAAAAAAAGAGAGAGAGAGAGAGAGAGAGAGAGAGAGAGGATAACAGGAGGAAATAAAAAGAGTGAGAAGATCCACAAGAAGAGTCAAGAAAAGTTTGAATGACGTTTGCGGGTCCTCTAAACAAGGCTCCCTGGATAATGTCACACAATTTTTTTGAAAAATAATATTACTATTTTTACAATAAACATTCAATATATACGATACACAAGTTTTATATATACAGTTTATACGTGCACATTAAACATATATACATACATAGACATGCATGTACAGGACATGTACATAATATTTATAATAAACTTGTTAAATTTCATCAATTACATTTTAAATACAAAATACAGTGTGGCAATATTTAAATGAAGAATATTCTCTATCACAATATATACCTTTAATTACATTTATTAGGTGTTAATATATTGTATACCATTATATACATATTAAATATTATTGCTGTCCAAGTAAAAATTGTTGCTCTTCTTTCTTATACTTGTTGATGAAATCTGATTTTAAACGCTTTTTAAGCTGGTTTATGTTGGTTCTTTGCCAGGATTACATTTTTAACCAACCACAAGAAGACTTTAACATCTATATAATGTTTCGTATTTACCGCAGGTTATATCCGTCTTCGGATTGTGCCGATCTGATTAAACGAGCGAACGTCATATAAAGTCTGAGACGGCAGCATGTGGACGCGGTGAGGAAACGAGTCCGTCGCAGACGAAAGACGCCAGAGACTTCACCATGAATCCCAAATAGTCATTTACCACATAGTTTTAACTTGTGACGTTGGTTGGATCAGATATCGGAGATCTGATTCATCCCGGATCGTCACTTAAGGATATTCTGTTACTTTAAATCCTTGTGCGTCATGTACACATGATAAAACCGTTCCAGAACCAATTTACTGACATATAAATAAAACATATCTTCCCATTTTTAGCTTGAAACATCTCGAACGCATTTATGCTATTCTAATTTAAAATCACAGGATATTAAGTAAGAAAGTAAAGTTGGATTAATTGAGATTCATTTGAGAAAATTCATTACATTAAATGATTGCAAATCTTCAAATCGAGAACAAATACATGAACATGATTCACTTGAGTGTACAAACGAATGGCTGAAGTGACGGCAGGTGAACATGGAATAAACAATGAAGTTGTTGAGTATTCTGAAAACCACGTGATTTGCGATAAATTCACTTATTTCTGGTTTTTTTCCCAACAAATGTGTGTTTTGAGTTTCCACCTGCAGCGTTTCAGAAGCCTGCAGTTTGTTGAGCTCAGTTTAGTCGATCTTCTGCGATATGTGTACACGTTGATATTGCGAGAGCATTAAAATTTGCATTATATCGTACAGCCCTAACTCTATTTTAAGCAAAAAAAACGACTTGCGACCAATTCAAACACTTCGGTCTATGGCCTTATGGTTTTGTTTTTTTTCCTCATTATTTCCACCACATGAGGGTCTGAAGTTAGCATCGGCAGCATTTCACTTCTGCCTTGTGGTTTCGATGATAATTCAATTTGGGAAACATTTCAATTTACTAATCACACAATTTCTGCGGCTCAAACACGATTCGTTGCACCTGAAAGGTTCTGGTTCGTTCCTATGTTGCCAATTTTGTGTGCATGCATGACAAAAATTGCCTGCTGCATTTGTGTATTTTGTTTGTGCAAAATAGATGCGATTTTAGGATAAAGATGGCGGACAAAACAAGCTGGGACACTGGGCCTTGTTTGGCCCTGGGGCCAGACTTTGGACATACCTGTCTGAGTCACGGCTTTTCAAAACACAGATGAGTAAGATGTTCTAAATAATCTGTTCACTCACATAATACCCATCTGAAAACACGAGTAAGACTCTCAAAAAACTGTAAAATACTTCATATTCGGTGGCCTGCATGACAGGAGCGAGGTTAAAAGTACTAACAAATATAGAGAAATACTCTGAATGCTCATGTTTTAGGGCTGATTTGATATGGTTTGGGTTCATCCACTTCCAAACAATCCTGGATTTTTTGGTATAACAACAGGTATAACACAATAAGAGCCCTACTTCATCCTGCTGTCTCATCCATCTGATTGTAAAGGTCAGAAATACCTGAACTGTTGCAAAGCGTGAAAAAGTTGTCCAACTGGTGTGACTGTGGAAATCTCAGCAAAACAACACGTCTGTGCTTTATATCATGTGGGGCTGGCTGTTTGAAAGGGGATTATGACACTGATCTGGGCCCACGTGAAGGTAAAGTTACAAGAGAGCGCTGTAGTTCAGACAAGAAATAAAACAACAACAGCCATATTAACACACAATAACAACAACAACAGATCATCTCCACAACCTCGGACGTGTGTCATCGCCGCCGCACGAGCAGACACGGGCGTGGAAATCCCAAAAACAATGCTTTGTGACTTGGTGGAAATCGCATTACGACACAAGAGATAACCACAAATAACCTGTTATGTTAGCTGCTAGCGTTAGCCACCGCGGCTAGCTGCTGAGTTCAAAACAGCCAGCCGACCACAACAACACACACCCGGCCGGTTTAACGACAAGCCTTACTCCGGGGTAGGGTCGCAAGCGCGAGCCGACCTGCACGGATGTGTGACATTTATGTAACGTTTGATAAACGCCAGCTGATCAGAGGGTTTTTTTTTTTTTTTTTTTTTTTTTTTTGGGTGTGTACAGCTAGTGACAGCTATCCAGCGTTAGCTCCATGACGGTGGATTTGTGATCAATCAGCGGCTCTGATCGGGTTTATAGGGCTTGCTGGTGTTACATGCGGTCGCTCGTAAACGCGTTTATGATATAATCGCAGAAACCCGTTAGATTTACGAGCCAAGATAACTGGCACGGCCCTCTGTCAGGGCTGGTGGAGCTAACGTTAGCCATCGGGAGGAGCCCTGCTGTTAGCCATTAGCATAGCCACAGCTCACATCAGCCACTCACCTACAAGATGAAGAGTGTAAATAATGATGTCTCCGGAACAGGATCGGTGGCACTGATCACAGTGTGTCGGCTAGTTGGATTTCATAAGGCTCCGCGATGATGTCCCTCTCCCACTTCTTTCAACTTCCCTTTTCGCATCGTACGAAGGATGATGACAGATCGGATGACATCGGATGACATCGGAGGACTTCGGAAAATTTCGGAGAATTTCGGCTTGACAGTCCACCAGAGCCAAACAATACTCATTTATTCCCAATTTAGTCCCAAACAACAACAAAACATCACAAATAAAAAATATATATATGTCAATATGTAAATGAGGACAACCCCCTCCCTTCCCCCTCCCTGCCCTCTGCACTGTTTTGTGTTTTCCAAATTTATTTTATACAAAGGTATTTTTTGTCACTATATATATATATATATATATATATATATGTAATCTTATATGTATATATATATGTAATCCTATTGCGTCTTGTAGTTATCCAGCATGAAGTGGCTGGCAGATTTATTGATGATAATAATAATAATTATTATTATTAATATTATTGTCTGACGGCCACTTCACAGAATTACACAAAGCCATAGAGATTACATGACTTCCTGTATAGAAGTGTGGCACACCAAGAAGACTTATTTTGTATATTGGTGACAGTGTGTTTGTGCTATTCCTTTGTTTGTAATGTTTCATATAAATAAATTTTAAAAATAAGAATAAACAACTAAGACTTGCTCTAGAAAGATCACGTGACTTCCGGTGTCAAGAGAGAAATGGCGGTGACCCTTGTTCGCAGATCGGCGCCTCTTCGACAATCCGCCAGAGCCCAACGCCACTCATTAATAATAATCATATAATAATACAACAAGTTTTTAGATACATGGACGATCAAGAATGAACAAACGAGCATAAATAGAAGTAAACGATTTCTAAATACTCATATATTTGTAATTCCAAGTATATTTTACCCTCAATAGGACACTTAGTGCAGAAAAATTTCAAACTAAAATCCTCATTTCAATGTTTTAAAGTGCTTTTTTTGCACTGTAGATCAAATTAAAAATAAAGGATAAACTGTTTTAAAAAAATTAGGATCAAATTTAATGATAAAAAAAACAAGTTAGAACTTCATGACAGTCAAAATATTAAGAAAATATCAAATATTAAACATTCATTTTCATTTAATATAATTTCAAAAAAAGTTGGCATAGTATATTACTGTGTTTTGTTTAACTTTGAATCATCTTTTAAAAAAAAAAAAACTTTTAGAAGTATTTGATTTATTTTGAAGCTTCCTTTTCATTGTGACGTCGTTGCTAGGCAACCGGACTCAAACAGGCCCGTGGCTCCGGGACGTCTGAAAGTTTCTGTGTCAATAAACTCTTTTCTCCTTTAAACCTTAAGATACCGCTCCAGCTGTCAGAAAAGAGGAGAATAAACAGGCGAAAGTCTTCTTTCTTCACCCTGAAGTGAAGATGAGTGAAGCTGACGGGCTGAAACATGAAGATAAAAGTGTGGACATGATGGCGGCGGTGAGTCCGGCGAGTTAACGTCTTTTATTTTACAATGAACGAAATGAAAGAAAACCAGCTTCATTCTTTATGTTTGTCTCTATAAAACCAGGCGGGGAAAGTAAAACCTGCAGGAGACCGAGCTCAAAGCTGCTTCCAACAGGAGGAGCGGGTGAGACGGTGTGTGTGTGTGTGTGTGTGCGTGCGTGCGTGCGTGCGTGCGTGCGTGCGTGTGTGTGTGTGTGTTGGAGATAGATAAAACAAGGGAGAATGTATTCTCTGCACGCAGACGCCCTTTAAACAGTTTTTTTCTTGAGATCTTTTACTTTTAAACTTCATTTCAAGATTCTGTGATTAAAGTGAAATAACAAATTATCAGAATTATGAGAATAAAAATCTCAGAGTTCTGAAAAAGTCTGAATTCTAATTTCGAAGTTACAATTATTAAAGGAAAAACAATACAAATTCTGATTGTTATATGAGAATATGAAGAAAAAAGGAACCGAATTCTGATAAATGCCAAAGTGTATGAAAAATGTGTTGGAATAACTTTTCATAAAAATATATTCAGAACAAACAGCTTCCAAAAAATAGTTGTACCCTTATAGGGGTCGTATTATAACTTTTCAACACTTTCAAATACACTTTGTTGGTCCAGAAACCTTCAGTATTCTAATTTTCCAGCTCCTCCTTGATTTTCCTCATTTGAATATTGGATCATAGGAGCTGCATTCAGAATCTGCTGTGTCTGTGTGAGCTGGACTGGCTCCGCCCACACATGCCCATCTTGGGAAGAGGAGGAAGTACTTCCTCTCGTGGTGCCATGTGCCAGAGCAGAGCTGCCTACTTGTGGGAGGAGTCAAAGGGAGGGCCTACCTTGATTGTGATTGGCTAAACCCCCGATGACACTATATAGGGTTTGATTTCTGATTGGCTGGTTGGAGCAACACACTTTTTAAAACCTGAAACAAGCCAGGGAGACAGAGGACAGACTGTCTTCTCTTCTGGGACGTCAGTCCAGGTATGGGGGACGATGAGTACTGTTGGAAAACCTTTAGGAAGTGGATTTTGCATAATTTAAAGTGATATTGGCACATTATTGGTTCATGGCTTCAATCTGCTTCCGTTTCCTCCCTGATTCCAGCCCCCGACTCCGCCGCTGGTGAGGAAACATCGTGACGGTTCCCAGCCGGGACTGGGAGCCGTCCGGGTGCACCGGGGAAAGGCCGACGACCCGGACATCGCCAGCTCTCTTGTACATGGCGTCACTACCAAGTCGTCCATGGCGGTGGGTTTCACTTTGGCACAAACCCCTCCGGCATGTTTTTAGGGCTCGTTTACACGGCAATGGTTTCAAGTGAAAACGCCAAACTTTTGTTGTGTTTGGATGTCTGTTTACACAACAACAACAATATCAACAACAACAACAACAACAACAGTGGCACTGAAAATGCAACTTTTTTTCAAAAACAGCTCCCAAGGCGGAACTTTTCGAAAACGCTACGGCTCCGGTGCTGTGTAAACAGATGTGTGTGTGTGTGGTTTCATTACAAAACAAACAACAGCGTCAACTCGTGGCCCTAAATGAAAACTACATGGTTTTCAGCATTTCTTTTCTTTTTGCCATTGTCATGTAAGCGGACATCTTTTTTAGACTGTTGCCATGCAAACAAAACTTTTCTGAAACGAAAACGCAAAAACGAACACTTTAGTTCGGGGGCCACCTTCAGCCCACTATCATCCTCAGTGGGCCGGCCCGGTATAGTAGCACCATAATGACCTTTAAATTCAAACTTTTAATATGAAGTCCTCAGAAAGAAAGTTCATTCAGTGTTTCACAGTCAGAAGAAACAAGCAGAGTATAGTTTCCACGCTCCTCACTTCAACCTACCGATTCATTCATTCATTCTCAGGACTTGAAACAATATTTGCAATAAATGTCCAGATTTTCCGTGACGTCTAACAGGGTGGAGCCTTGATCAACCCTCCACAAAAGACAGCGTTCCAGGAGAAGCTGCAGCAGATCAGTGAGTCGGTGTACGCGTCCAACAGGAAGGCGCCGCTCGGCCGCGCCGAACTGCCCGCCTGGTGTGACCGCGACGCCACGTTTGGAGTGAAAACGGAGAAAGGTCGGAAAAGGTCCAAACAAGACGAGCAAACTACAAGTCAAACAAAGTCTTCAGATTTTTTTGCCTTTCAGTCTCTTTCTTCTGAATGTGTCCTTTTTATTTTTGTGAAGGTCTGGATGTTCGTGAGATCATTAACCCTCCGAAAACAGCGGAGGAGCTGGAGAGGGAAGCCCAGGACCGGCACGAAGTTTATATCAGAAGCCACAACGCCTATTTTGTTGGTAAGAAGCAAAAAAAACCCAAAAAAACATGAACTTAAAGTTTTTCATCACAATATGACAGTTTCCAGTGACTCCAAGCACCGTTGTCGTGTAAACAGACAAACAATACACAAGGTAAAGTTTCCGTTTTCACTTGAGCACATCGTGTAATCTGGGCTTCAGGTGAACAAGTGGACAGAAAGTACGACTGGAGTCACTCCAGTAAAGACGGCAGGTTTGGGATCGCCACGCCTCATTATGACGACGGCCGGACGATGGGGAAAACTCTTCACTGGCTTGGAGAGACAAGGAAGTAAGTATTGATATAAGAAGGGAACCTTGAACCTTGTTTCCACTGCGCAGTACGGGACGGGACGGCTTTTCGTGCGTTTCCACTGACAAAGGTTGTGGATGGTCCCAGAAGCACCGTAAGCAAACGTTACCATTTTTGAGGTACCCAGAACTACGGAACGTCTGCTGATTTTCTCATCAAGCAGCAATATTTAAATATCTCATTGGCAGTATATCCCATGTACTTCTCCCCCCAACCGGTCAAGGCGGATGGCCGCCCTTCCAGAGTCTAGGGTCCGCCCCACGGTTTCTTCTTGAAGAGGGAGTTCTTATGAACTTCTCTCCATGCGAGGGAGTTTTTCCTGGCCACTGTTGCTTGTTACATCTGCGGCTTTGGAAGGGTTTAGTTGGGCTCTGTTGTTCTCTATCATTGTAAGAGCGCTTTGAGATGTTTGTTGATGTGATTTAGCGCTTTACAAATAAAATTGAATTGAATTGAATTGAATATAAACCCTCCTCTACATACTACGCTACACTGGTTGTTTTGTTCAGTTGGTTTATGGAAATGCCGGCACTACACTGCCCCCTGGTGTGCTGACACGGTGCAGACGCAACAAATGTGTTCCGTGTTGGGCCCGCAATGTTTACTGTCGCCTGATGGCAGAACATACCTTAAACGAACCCTCTGCGGTGGGACCGCACAACAGGATCTGGGTACGCTTTGCCATACCGTACCGTACCGTACTGTACCGTACCATTTGGCATACCGTACTGCGCAGTGGAAACGAGGCTTTAGAGAGTGTTGAGCAGAGTTGGAACGATGGATGAAAATCATTACTCGACTAGTTGGGTACCGTGAGTCGTCGAGTAATTCTGATAGTAAATAAGTTCAAATCAAAGCAGCAAAGCTCAAAAATTTACTTTATTTAAGGAACGATTCTGCAAAATTGCATATATAATACGAGAACGTCGTATTAACATAGCAAACTATATGGCAATGTTTGTGGTATAAATGGTAACGTATAGCTTAACGTCTCTATGTAAAATAAGCGTGGAATCCGTAAACATACATCACCTGAATAGTTATTAGATTAGAATTTTTTTTTAATTACTTGACCTCAAATTGTAGAAAAATCACAAGCTTCATGCCGCCAATACATGGTGATGCATTCAGGGGCATCATGTAACTTCAAAGTTTCTTCAATTTCTTTTCTTTTCTTTTAAAATTCAGTGGGTACCGCTTATATACAGGTGCGCTCAATAGTCCAGAAATTCCAGTGATCGTCCCAACCCCAGTGTCGAGTTTTCAGTCATGGACGTTTGTATTTAATCTGGAAAATTAAATCATACGTTTCTTTTGTGAAAGGGTTTACAATCCAAACGCTGTTTGGAAGAGAGCCAGTGACACTGCAAAGATGGCAACTCAAATCGGTGCAGTCAGCAATGTGTAAGTTCTGGTCACACTAAATCATGTGGCTTTTAAATTATTATTATAATTTTTTTCATCTGAAATTCAACTTCTCTTTTTTCCAGAAAGGAAAACAAACTCCCTGTTCCACCCGATCACAGCTTTGGAATTGTCTTGACAGCGGATGAATTTGGTAAAGAAAAAAATAAGTCTTTCATGCTGCAGGATGTAGTAAATACACACAGCGGAATTGTTTCTCTGCTCAGGTGTTGGGGAAATAATCCACTCGGCGGAGCCGGGGAAGTACGCGAGAGGCTCAGACCGGCAGCGCAGCCTGGTCAGTGCAGTGCAGCACCGCCTCAAGAAGACCAACTTCAACCAGTTCGACTCGCTGCTGCAGGCCTTCAGGCACTACGACAAGGTACAGACGGAGTCACCGCAGGCAGGCAAGCTTGAAATAAGGAATGGTTGTTAAAAGAAAAAAAAAAAGAAAACCTCTTCTAAAATGTGTTTTACTAGAAAGGAAAAGGAACAATTGACAAAGAGGACCTGCAGGCAGTGTGCCGTGAGTTTGAGCTGGACGTGAGCGAGTCGGTCATCGACGACCTGATGGAGTACTGCGACACGGACCGGGACGGATTCATCAACTTCCTGGAGTTCGGTAACTTCCTCAACTGGAAGGACAAGATGCCCATTAACCGTCAGGAGGAGCAGGTTTTGACGAAAGGTGAGTTCACTTCACATCGCTGACATATTCTATCAGACGAGTGCAAAGTTAAATCTACAGACATTATGGGAAATGATGTATTTTCTGTTTGTTTTTGTTCCCTCAGAGGTTCAGACGGACGCGACTCCAGCGAACATAGAAAGTAAACAATCAGAATCAGAGGAGCTCCCGTCCTCTCAGTCCTTAGTCCGAGCCGAGGACCTGGAACCTGTCGAGCCGGCGAGTTCGCTGAAGACCCTCAGGGTCCTGAGACGACTGAAAGCTTCCCCAGACCACTTCAAGACCTCGTCCTCCCTCATCGGGGCTGCCGCCGGTGTCCCGTTCACCCCAGGTGATAATAGCAGATGATCAGTCGGCGTTACATCTTCCAGTTATTATTTCTTCCTTCTCTCTACAGACGGCCGCTCCTTCGGCGTCCCCACGGTGCGCAGCGACCTCCCACTTCCACGCATCAAAAGAGTCAGCGACACCACCAACTATGGCGAAACGTCAACGGCAGCAAATCTGCTGCATCCGTCACTCTCTGCTCGCCAAGGCGTGTATGAAGAACATTTCTTCTGCCCTCGCTCCAAGAAAGAGGTACGGCCAAATCACCTGTTCAGAGCTGCTCGTCTCTGCAATTTCGGCGGCCGACCCACACGGACCATTCCGACTTTTGTTTAGGTTGTTATCAGTGACAGAGCGCTGGATTTCTTTCTATCTACACTATCTATACTGCTTCATTTCACTTAGGCCACATTTGTATGGCAACGCAACTTTTCGAAAGCAGCTGACAAAGTTTGAAATTGTTTGAAGCCGCTTGGTCTCCATGTAAACGGGAGAAAACGTAACTTAGTAAATGGTTCTTCTGCACATGCTCAGTAGTTAGAACAACATTTTCCTCCCGAGTGTCACGACTCCCAGTCCACGTTCTCCTGGGACTTGGTACTTTTATTTTGACAGTCACCGTAATAACAATCCAACTTCATCGTCTGTCCACTAGAATGTCCGTGTTCTGCCGTTGTTAATGTTGCTAACAAATTGTTCTCTGCTGCACGTTTCCTGTGTGATTTCATTGCAAAAACAACCAACAGCACCGACTAGTGGCCTGGCTTAAAAACGACACCCTTTTCAGCATTTGTGCCATTTAAACGGACATCGTTTTCAAAATGTTGCTGTGTAAATGAGAAACATTTCTGATGCGAAAACGCAAAAACAATGCAAAACATTGTGTAAACAGGGCCTCAGGGTTCTGAGGGTGCCGAAGCTCATTAGGAGTCACATTGGACACATCAGCAGTTCACTGCAGGGCAACAGAGATCCAGACCGGCTCAGACTTTAATATCTAAAGATACAGGACATTTGGCTGAGCCTCATGTTCTTAGAGTGTGGGATTTACTAAGTTTTCGGCCTGAATTTCTATCAGAACTAGAAAATAAATTGGTCGAGATGATCACTGATGTTTTTCTTTAGGCTTGTTGAAATGAGCTGATAAGATCTATCTATCTATCTATCTATCTATCTATCTATCTATCTATCTATCTATCTATCTATCTATCTATCTATCTATCTATCTATCTATCTATCTATCTATCTATCTGTCTATCCATCCATCCATCCATCTATCCATCCATCCATCCATCCATCCATCTATCCATCCAGCCATCTATCTATCTCTCTATCTATCTATCTATCCTGACACATTTCACCTTCTTGATCACAGATCGGTGAAATCTTCAAGAACATCGGCGTGAATATTTCCGAGGAGACGTTCGAGGAGGCCTGGCAGCTGGCGTCCAGCTCGAATCCAAACGGGGAAGTTTGTGTGGAGAGTTTCCGGAACGTCCTCAAACAAATAAAGGCGATGTGAAATGTTTCTTTCACCTGTTCACTGTTCACTCAGAATCACTGTCGAGGATTTGGTTGAATCTTTGCGAAAGACTTGATCGTTTGACAGAATAGAATAGAATAGAATAGAAACAGAAATACTTTATGAATCCCAGAGGAAACTTCTTAGTATATATCCAAACAATCTGCATGAAAACAATGGGATGGATCTATATCTTCTATTTAGTGATTAAATCAATTATTAGTGACCGTCTGTATAACAAATTGTGAATATAGTTATTATTTTCTAATTAACACTCAATTTGACATCAAAAGCTGAAAACTGTTGGAGGAAACTGTAGTACCTGGAGGCTAGAAAACCCACAGGGAGAGCAAGTAAACTCCAAACAGAAAAGTCCCCAAGCCCCAAACGTCAATATTCTCTCTGTGAGGAACCAGCGCCAAGTGAAAGGTTGAATATATGCAAACGTAGGAAAAAAGTGACTACCTCTTCTATTTTATTAACTTTACTGGATTATGAAGTAAAGAGAAACACTGCACCTCCTGGGTAATCTACAATATTTGTTTGTTTTTTTCCCTTTAACAAGTTGATTGTCGGTAATAAAGCAGCGAAGGACTGAGTTGGTCTATGAAGCTTTATCTTGATGATTGGGAACTGCAACAAACAACTCATCTGATGCACTTCTAAACGCAGCCTTACAAAGCTGCAGTACATTTATATCTACGTGTTTTACCTCTGAGAATCGCTCACGCGCATGTTTTTGTAGATTTCACTCACGTTTGGGAATCATCTCAATTCGTATTCAGTTTGACAGATAGAAGCTCACAAAGGATCTTCAACGCTCGACTTCTAACGGCATCAGTAATACTGAGAAGTCTGTAAACACACAAAAGAGCTCGTTTTCATGTCGTCTATCACTGCAGGAAACCCGAGCCACCTAATCTGCTGTGAAACGGTGTTAAATGAAATCTTTGAACTCAACAATCAGCCCGTTTGACTATTAATACAGGCTAAAAAAAAACCAACAGATTTACGTAAATATAAAGAGCCGCCTCCTCTGTATCCTGCCATTTGTTCTGTCAGACTATTAGGTTTGATTTGCAAGCGTATTTATCTCCTAATTGTATTAATCAAGCCTTAAATGAGAGTCTGACAGAGATAACACAATGGATTTGTGGCGGAGACGCGTGCAGACAGACGCACCGACACAGACGCCGTCTCAAAAAGGTACCAGCAATTGTTTGCAATCTGTCTCGCTCCCGGGATTAATGAAGCAGGTTGGCATGCGGCCGCGGCCGATCTATGTCGGAATCCACGATAAAATAACTAATAAAAACTGGCCTTTGTGCGGTCGGCACGTGTTTTTGTCTCCTTGTTTAATTTCCATTAAACGGGGTGATGCGCAGGCGTGCTAAATGGTTTAATGCGCTCGCACCGTGTCCACGTTGACATGTGCAAAGCTAACCACACACATTTAATCTCATTACGACTCCGCAAGATACTCGACTGGAACCCCCCCCCCCCCCCCAAAAGAAAGAAGAAAGAAAACCTCCCACACAAACTTCCAGGGAACCAGCGTGTCACCACGCAGCAACATTAGAATAATCCCCCCCCTCCAGTATTTCATTATGTATGAATTAGTGGCCTCTAATGACAGAATCCTCTCTGTTTGTGTGATATGTTGTCAACATTAATAAGATGGCAGCCAGCAGGAGCAGAATGGGACGACACGCAGCATTCAGGAGCCTGTCGGAGGTGATGTGAGGAGCGACGTCTTCCTGGCAGTGACCGCCGGCCAAGGTGGAGAAAATTTCCCCCCTGAAAAGGAGTTATTCCCGTCTGCAGCGACGCATTTAGAAATATTTCTATTTCCCGGTGTTGGTGGAGTTCTGGGGCGACGCTCAGTCCCATTTCATCTCGAGAGGGCCGGACCGGTAAAATAGTGCAATAATAACCTTTGAGTTCCAACTTTAAAGTTTTTCTCTGTTGTGGAGCAGAGTATACGTAATGAAAATGTCACACTTTTTTTTGTACAAAACCAAACTATTACTTTAAAAAAAACGGCCAAAATCTCTACATAAAGTCAATTTTCATAAAATCTTGTGGTGAAAATTACAGTGAAATGTTCTATTGGAGGAAAAACTAGATGGAAATGAGTGGATGAGTTGAGGAGAGTGATAATATGCACTTTAAAAAAACATTTTCATGGCGTATATTCAAGAAAACAAATCTTGTAATAAATGTAATTCAAACTAAAATGAGACGTGACGCCAAACCACATTTATAACAGTTGAAGAATGTATCTCAAGACTTTCCTCTCGAAGTCAAAGCAACGAAACCAACTAAAACAATTCAAAGTCGGATAAAGTTCTCCAGAGGATGGATCCATAACGACCACCTCAGTTAACTGTTTGAAATAAACACACCTTCCAGCAGTGTTACATTAAATAATCCACCAAACAGAAATCTCCCCTCTTCATGTCCATATTCTCCTGAACAGTCGACTATAAAGCGACATCGCAGCCCTTTTGCTCTGCGTTGTTCAAAGTAGCGTCTGGCTTCACCTCCTGCAACAGATTAATGACTAAATATTCTCAGGGTCTCGTCATCATGGTGATACAGAGTGTGTTTAAATGTTGGGTATAAACCAGGTCTGAGAGTGAGCTGCTACGTCAGGTCTGATAAACTCCCCTCAAGGCTTCACACAAATACTTTAATATCCAAGCAGCAGCAATCACCAAGACCTGTAAACATACTTTGAAGTGCAAAATGGAGTTTCCCTTCACCCCGTAGGCTGATGATAGATTTTAGATTATCGTCTTGGTATGACGGTCGGAAATCAGAGGCAGATTAGACTATTAACCTTCTTCTCCCTTCATTGACAGAAACAGAAATTTCAGTTAAATAAATTTGTGTTTCACTGACGTACAAAGCTTCTTAACCCCAAAGTAAAACTGAACTTTTAAGATCAGATTGAAAAGAAAAGTACAAATGTTCTCCTGCAGAACTAGTTTGCTCTGGTATTTTGATCTGGGAGCTCAAACCAAGATAGCATGTTGTCCAAACTGATATAATCTATATGAAGCTGTAGGTAACAGTTGTTGTGAGAGGCGCTGGCCTCAATCAGCCCAGTGTGACATCATTTACCCAGAGACGCTGGAATCCCGCCAGGCCTGAGAAGGTAATGCAGCTCATCCTCACAGCAGGTACGACCAGGAGGACACACGTACAGCAAATAGAAGGCCCGAGGGAACGACATGGTGCTACCATGAAGCAATTTATTGATGCGCGTTATTGGTTGGATGAAGACCTGAGCATTATTCTTGACCTTTACAATACAGTGACGTGACAATAAAAGACAAGATCTATTTACGACCTCGCCGGTGAACTTTGAGCTGCATCATATTTAACAGTTTTGGTACCATCTTCACAGAAAAATAAAAAAGATGTGGCTGAAAGTTCCCGAAAAGACTCGTACAAAGACCAAGACTGTTTTGGCGCCACACTTAACTGAGAATGTCTTTCTCCAGTGACTTTACACTTCATATTCAACACCCAGTGCCAATTCTTGTGCCTGTCTCTTTAAGAGGCCAGGCGCAAAGATTACTATCCTGGGTGGCAGTTTAATTTTATTATTATTTTTCTGTGAGTTCCACACCATTGGGAGAACATAAAATCAAAACGTGCAGGACGTTTTGATTTTATGAACAGTTCAAATCCCAGAAAAGTGTGAAAAAATGTCCCACGCAAAGTGGATGGGAGAGGCACCTCATGGGGGAGATCAACGGGGAGGCAGGCACACAACATTTCTTCGGGAATTTTCCAGTTAATGTATATATCATCATGAGCATCGAGTTACTCAGGCCGATAAGTCAGAGCTGATATCCAAGGTTTTCACTCCCATGGATGAAAAGAGACTTTTGATGCTTCTAATAGATTCGTACTCGAGGCAGAATTAGGATACACCTTCTACTCCAGCATCGGTTTTCATATAGTTTACAGTTTTACAGGAAAACAGGGGAAAATGCCCATTTTTGAGCTCTTGTTGATCACACATGAAGGCGTGAATGAAATCTTAAGAAGTCTGTTGGAATGTAAAGTCACTGGAGGACAACTTTAAAGGCATCACGTCGCACAGGAAGTTAACTTATTTACAGGTTGTCAGTGTTCTGAGGTCTTCAGTTGTCGGTGCAAAGGGTCCCGCTTCACGTTCTTCTGCCTGCTCACATAAATATCCTTCCACAGGAAAGTCAATGATCCAGGCCAGCGTCGTCAAGGTTCCTTTGACTTTGAGTTCATGAGCGTCCAGTTGTAGTGCCAGACCGTCGTGACCGTCCAGTCATCGGACGCCCCTCTCGTCACTTCTCGGTGGAATCTGTGAGGAGACGGGCAGACGTGTTGAAATGTACCACCGATTGGAAATTAAAAGCTCTGGAAGCTGATGTGAAGAATGAGCACCTTGTGACTATACATCGAAATCAGCGGCTCCAGGAGTTTTTACAACTGTGAAGATTGTCTCGATAAAAGGCTACGTACCCTCTCCAACATCCCAGTGAAGACAAACAGAGTTCAACACGCCCAAACTGCTCTACCTACAAAAGCAAACCTTCAAAATAAAAGTAACAGGCTGTTTCCCCAAAGCTTCAGACCTCGTTGGTGAAATCCAAAAGGTTCTCACACCTCGTGTTATAAACTGGGGCTGCATGATCTGAGTCCAACAGGCAATAATAATAAACAATGATATGAACCGCAAAAAAAATACAGACATTTAGGTGTAAACAACAATGTTGTCAAGTGAAGATGGAAAACTTTCATGGTGCCTGGAGTCAGTGAAAAAAACTACTTTTTGAAAACACTCCAACTCCATGGAAATGAGGGAAATAGTTCTGCACATGAGCGAGTCGATAGACAATAACAACAATGTTTGTCTCCAGGGTGTCATGACTTCCTGTCCATATTCTCCTGGGACTTGGTAGTTTTATTTTGACAGTCACTATAATGCTGTCGTTGTCAAAGTTTTCTATTAAATCGTTCTCCGTGTGCACGTGTGTGGTTTCATTAGGAAAACGATAAACAGTGCCATCTTGTGGCCTGGCATGCTCAACTACACCCTTTTCAGTGTTTCTGCCGTTTCCATGTAAAACGGACGTCGTTTTCAAAATGTTGCCATGTAGACGCGCCACTTTTCTGAAACGAAAACACAAAAACGCTGCGTTTCCCACTGGAGGTGCCCATTAAACAGTTCCTTTGTGTAAATGACCTCAATGTCTTTGTGCTTAGAAATGTGTCTCTTCAGATAACTGTGTTCTTTCTCTTGCCCCAAACTTACAGCAGCTGTGACTCGGCGCTGCCTCTTCTGTTTTTGGTCCCTTTCCCCCTCTTTTTCCACGTGACCTGACATCACAATACAGACACGTTGACATCGAGCAGCCCGGCTGAGATCCGCCATCCTAGAACCTCCTGAATCGTTAAGTGTCAACGAGTATTTAGTTGTTTTTTTGCACCGACATTCAAACGAAGTTTTCTCTCCTGTTTAACCTTCAACAAATATAAGGAGGTGAGGATTCCCTCCTCCTGCCAAACTGTCTGCTCGCTACCATTTAGGATAACATTTGCAGTGTGACAGGCTTTCTCTGAGGGGGATTCAGAAACCTGGAACAATGGGGAGTGAGAATCTGGCTAACTAGATAGGTGGGTATTAGGTAGAATAGCCACACAGTGTGGTCCAACCCCTAACTGGATTACTGACTGGGAACTGAAAGAGGCTTTGAGTGCTAACAGAGTGTGAAATGATCTCCAGTGGTTGTTGAAGCGGCATTGATTCTTGAAGAATTTCACATAACCAAAGCTGGATTCTTAACTTCTATTTTTCTTTTTTTTAAAGTCGATGGCTCCTTTCAGGAGGAGGCGACGCTGGAGGCTTCGACTTTCTGCTTGAGCGAAAAGGCTTTTCCTCACACGGACGCCCGTTATGCAAATATTCTCCATGACTTTACCGAGGCAGGAGGAGGGGTACAGGGGAACGCCAGAGCAAGAGGAAGGAGTATAAAACGAATAATTGTTTTAGAGGTTACGGAGCACAAAAAAAAGGAAGAAAAAAAACAACTTAGTGTGACTTTATATTTACCCACAATAAGGATTCTAGTTTGATTTCCTGCTCCACTGTTAATGGGAAGAATCATTTTGATGATTGTTGCTCCTCCAACTGAGCAACAAGGCGTGCTTCGGTTCGGCTTCGGTTCGGCTTCGACCGACACACAGAGGGTGTGAATCAATCGTGCGGAGACTTTTCCCCCCGGAACTTGGATTTTCGATCTCGAACTGAAATTCCAAGTAGGAAATGACCACTTACAGGAAATCTGTTCTGTTAATATCTCTTTCTAAGCACTAATGAAAACATTAGTTTCACTCCACTCGCGAGAAGATTGACTTACAACTATAGCTGTTGAAATGGTGGCACAAAAACTGACAAGAGCTCTCTCTCTTTATATATATATATATACACACACCTCAGAATTCTGACATCAAGGGGGCGGGGCTTTTACAACTAAAAACTCCTGGGATTTCCAAGTTTTGAAGATATTTGGAACAAACAGCAAAACTGCTTGCTAAAGTGTCTCCGTTGCCAAGTATGAATATATTTATTAAAACTGCATCTTTCTTGGCTCGGTACTGCGTCATTTTGGCCGGTAATTCTCCAGGAAGAAAGAAAATAAAAAATAAAATCGCCTTTAATGGTAAAGCGTACTCGCGAAGGGACTTCCCAAAATGACATGAACTCTTTGTCCACCGCCGTTTGTGGAAAACATCCATCGGAGCGCCACGAGCGGCGGCTCTGTTCCCCGCCCAACTGAAAGGCCCACACACAATGAAAGGCCTGCAGGAAACTTTGAGCCGCTGCCAGCATATAATCGTCCCTCTTTAAGTTCATTATTTCTACCTTTTAATTGTAATTATGTGGGAAATAAAGCAAACAAACTTTTTGGCACCTTCACTTTTTTTTTTTCAAAGCGAAGGGAGGCGGGATCGTAGACACACTGAGGATGTGTGCGTGGCGGCAGGCGAGCGCCGGCGCTTACTCGTACACGGCCGTGGCAATCCTCTTCTGGTGGGGGCCGTCTTGGGCGGAGGCCACCCTGAAGATCTTGATCCCCTCCGGGTCGTCGGGGCCTTCGTGCGCCGACACCAGCCAGAACCTCATGACGATGGAGCAGAACTTTCTCCCTGGAAGACGGAGAAGAGGGTTTAATGTCAACGTAAATCTCAAGATTTTAAATTTTGGAAGCACGAGCGGTTTTTACGACCGTCGACTAATGACACCTCCCCGGAGAAGTGCCGTAATTTGCTCGTAGCGCGGGTCAAGTGCCTCGCTTGACGGTGTGAATGACCTCGTCTGACCAGAGGCTGACCCCTCCCCCTCTCCCGGGGGGGAAAGCATATTTCAACTCAAGTGCCCCCCCGTAAAAAAAAAGAAAGAAAAATCCATTTCCCCCGTTCTGACTTACCGAAATTGTCAAAGACGACCAAGACCTCGTCGGGGAGTACAAATATGATATCGTCCATTTTGACGGCGAGCTGCTGCCTCTGAGCGGCGGTGAGGGAGCTGCACTTGTCCTCCACGTATTCGATCATCTGGAAGCACGACAACGCACCACGATCACCGGGGAAAACTTCATTACCTGTTCAAATCTGCCGTAAGTATGTCCGTCATGTGAACACAAACAGGCCTGAATGACCAGGACAAGTCTCACGCGTTGGAATTTTCATTTTTATACTTTCACAGTAAAGGGATCTGAATGACAGAGGATTAGAAATATGAAGTTCTCATTCATCGGTCAGGATTACCTCATGGGACACCAAGCCGTGCAGCTCGTGGTATCTTCCCCGGGACATCTTGTCCGAGACGTGGACCAAAGCCTGGGACGGACGGGAAGCAACGGGGTAAAAATCATCAAGGGTATCGCGGTCCAAGATGCAGTAGTACTGCAGTCCTACTGCAGTACTACTGCTCCAGTTCACATTACTGCCCAGAAATCAAACGTCTAGAACGTAGAAATGCAATATGGTGGTAAAACGGTGTTGTTCAGTTTGATTGTGGCCTGGAGTTTTAAATCTGTCAACTGCAAACGCAACTTTTTGAAAACGCTGCGACTGCAACACCACAGATGTAGTAAATAGTTCTTCTGCACACGTACGCACGAGCGACGTAATTTCCGGACTATGGGGTGCACCTGAACATAAGCCGCACCCACCGAATTTAAAAGGAAGAAAAAGAAAAGTCGGCGTTACGCGATGCAACCGAACGGACTTGGTACTTTTATTTTGACAGTCACCGTAATAACAATCTTAACTTCATCGTCTGTCCGCACGAATGTCCGCCTTCTCCCATTGTTGATGTTGATAACATTTTGTTCCCCGTCTGTGTGGTTTCATTGCAAAATACGTCCCACAGTGCCACCTAGTGGCCTGGCATGCTAACTACATCGCCGATTCCATGGCAATGGACGACAAACCACAAGGTCCTCAAATCATGTTCTGAAACATGATGTCAAATACAGATAAATCTAAAACCGGATGAGTCAGCTTCCAATACCGAGGTCACAAATGCTATATGTGCAATAAGATCGCAGTGAAGCAAAGACAACTAGAGTCCTCGTTTATCTTTTTAACTTTGTATTTGGAACAAAAGTGCACCTTTAATGTGTATTTTGAAGACTAACACGAGATCCCCCAGGCCTCATCCCCATCTTCTGACCTCTATGAAACACCTCATGACCTCATCCTGGCAGAAGTCCTGCAGCTATTTTTCTATTTCAGGTTGATATTGAGATGAAGTGATGAATAAAAGAGTTTATTAAAAAGGACAAACTGTGCATATCGGTGTTATTGTGGACAGTTCAAGGCCATGTGATGAAGAGCTACCTGCTTTATCCCCCTGTGGAACTCCTCGGAGTCCATGTCCAGGCCGTAGTACAGTTCGATCAGACTCATCTGGACCTTGCAGCGGATCCAGGTGAACGGGTCCGGGATGCCCACCACGGAGATGGCGGGCCGGGGCTCGGGGCTCCCCGGCGGGCCCTCGGCTCCACTCTGCGTGCAGAACAGCCTGCGTTCGTCCTCCCCGGCGAACACGACCCTCCGGCGGCTCTGCCTGCGTCCGGGCTGCGTGCAGAGAGGACGCTGGGGACGCGCAGCCACGCCGGCCCACGGAGCGCGATGCGCGGCCGGGCCGCCCTTCCGGACGCGCGGCGCTCCTGCGGCCGCGCACGCCGCCAGGCCGCCGAGCTCCCGGCGGGCGGCCAGGCTGGTGAACCGCTGCATCAGGAGATAGAGGACGCGGCGGAAACAGGCTCCATTGACACGGCCGTCTCTCTGGTAACCTTACGCAACTCTCCCCATGTTTGTACCCACAATGCTCTAGGAGCCGGCTGCTGCCTTCACGTGCCGTGGGAAAACTGAACACTGTGTGTCTGTCTACTCTTCAAACTATTTAATAACGTTTTCATCACGATCAGATGGAAATACTCACATAAAGATAGTTTATCATTTTTTTTACACAAGTGTATATATATTTTTTAAAGTTAAAACTGAAAAACCCTCAATCAAAAGTTGATTTCAGTTACAATTTGCATGATTATTTAAAATGTGTAAACTATTGCGACTTAAAGTTGCCAGAAGTGTTTTTAATGGTTGTTTTTCCCTCCAAAAAATGTACGATCAACCAAGTATCCTACTTGTTTCCCAATTAGTCATTCCATATATTTCCATAAATACACAGTTGTTTACACGTTTGCAGCTCGTGTTGACCTATTAATACTAACTCTAACCCTAACTACATAAATATAAGGGATACAAGACTGTCTAAACTAGTCATACTTTTTTATTACCACAATCTCTTTTTTCCACTTTGACCCATCAGAGGATGCAGATGAAGACACTCCAGGGAGCTGATGGGCGTCGAAGGTCATGGGTGGGGATCCACAGTGGTGACCTTTCCTCTGTGGGATTCAAACCTAAATCCTTTCAATCCCAAGTCCACTTCTGGAGCTTCTTGGCCACCACACTAGATATGTACTGAATAAATACTGAATTTAGTCATAAATACTCAATCAGTCAGCTCAGGGAAAAAAAAATATTACTTACAAATAAAAAAACAAAACAACAAAACCTAGTAATTTGATTAAGATTTCTTAATTTCAAGTTTAATTCCAGAACTTTCTTATGGATATCCTCACTATTTCAACAGTTTTCCTGTTTACCTGTGCACAAACTATCACAGAGTTAAATCTATCCACAGGTACATGCAAAAAAATATATATCATCAAAACAGATGATCCTTATAATTTAAATGGAATAGTTCAATCCTTTGATTCATTTTGGATTTTAGCTCATTGGACATTAATTATATAGAGCATCTAATTATTCTTTATTTAAAATATTTTAACTGGAAATCAGATTCATCACAACAAAAAGTTTGAAAATGCTTGAAAGTTTTAGGTGTGTATGTTTAGTTTGTAGAAATAACAGACACAACGAGATTCTTTTCTAAATATTTTCAGATACAGTTGTCATTTACACGTTTTTAATGCAGGTTTAGTAAAATATCATTTCACACAGCTGATCAAATCACAACTTTATAAATCACTTGGAGCACCTAAATGCAGCAAAGGTGGCATTTCGCTTTGGGTCCAGCAGAGGGCGCTAAATACTAACTTATCCGACTCGAGGCCTCTTCTTGAAGTGAGGTGCAAAACTTTTCATGCGTCTGTGAGCATAAATGATCGTTAGAATTGCATGAAAACAGTGTAAAAAACCCCCAAAAAAGTCAGCAGAAAGACCGCGTTTCTGTGCGTAATTGTGCGCTCACGTTGACGCGTCCCCGTGTTGCGTTCACGGGCCAGCGCTTTGAGCGCAGCCTTTGTTTTTTTTGTTTGTTTTGTTTTTCTGCGCAGGTGCCCAAAAATGATTGTGCGTAAATGTGAAATTTGATCAGCAGACCAAAACATCATTAAGTCCCCGCTGTTCTCGGTGATTGCAGGTCAGCACAGTTTCCCTCTCTTTCCCTGCGCACGCGCCCCCGCACGCGGCAGACACCTGCGCGCGGCCCCGCCCACCTGAAGTTTCTCCCCTCAACTAATTTTATTTATCAATAATTAGCCGCGCGCCGCGCTCGGTTATTTGGAATTGCGCTCAGACACGGAAACCTTTCCGGGATGTATCCCAGTAATTACATGTGTCAGTTGAGAATGCTTTTTACATCTGCGAGTCGAATGGAGCAGAATATTAACGACTCGCGCGCTGGATGGGATTAATTGTTGGAGGAGCTGCAGACAAACGGAGCAGAGGAGGAGAGGAGCTGGAGTCCTGCACGCGTTCAGAAAAACACACTGAAACATGACGAGGAAATGTGGGGGAAAAAAAAATAGAGGATAAAAAAAATCACAGGATTCACACTCTTCATGCCTTTATTTTAAAATGTTATTTAACTTCATGCTCTCTTTAGATGTGTGCAGAAACCTAAAGGAAGAGAAGGATCCAGAATCACCACATTGGAAAAGTAGATAATTTTCCACCATTAAAAAAACAATAATATATTTTAACTATATATTAATTCAAACTGACGGCACTAGTGTCAATAATAAAGACAAACTAATACATTTACAAAGCTGTAAAATGTCTCACTCTTTCCCCAAAGAGAATTTCTCTGGAGAGATTTTTGCCCCTTTGTCTTAGAAAAGCATCTCTTACTCCCAATAAGTATTTAAAATGATCACCAACAGACAAAATATGGAAGATTCAATATCAAGAAAACCTGTGTTGGCAGTTTTACTGATACTTCTGCTCGTGTATGAGACATATCAAGTAATAACGTCTTATAGACAACCAATCAAGAATATATAGCATTTTAAAGCTATAAATCGTTATATATATTTACAATTTTGGGAAGTTTTACACTTTCCCAACATACTTTATTACAAATATATGAACTATAATGGGTTCATTTTGTATTTTTTATGAGTTTAAAACGTTTTAGGGATGTTTGACACTTAAAATGTCCTTTTTAAAAAAGGGTAGAAATCTTTCAGCCCTGAGATGTGTGGCCCAGCAGGGGTCAGCGAGAAACCCTGTAATGGGATTCCTCTGTGCCTCGTTCACAGCTGCAGTGAAAGAAACTTCAAATCAGCACTACCAGTGAGGAAATAAAGGTCTGATGCAGAAGCTTGTTAAATGCGCGTAACACCCTGCCGCCCAATAACAAGTGTATTTATATTTATAGATGTTGACTAGACTGAGAACGGCTGAGAATCAAACCAACAAGCAAAACACGTCAGATAATTCAGTTCATGGTGAAGTTATCTCTTCTGGTTCCACATGGACACTTCCGGGTGATTTAGGGACAGTTTAAAAGATTGTTTTCTTTAATGGACGGAGTGAGGGGAAACAGTTTTTAAACTGATGGTCCAAGTTTAGCAAAAAAAAATTTTAAAAACCTGAATATTTGAGATTTTAAATTAACATTATATTGTAAATTCTGCTAAAATAGAAAGTTTAATAAAATAAAAAGGAGGCTATTTTATTACAAAGTGGACAGAGATGATTTAAAACAATGTCCTAATGAAGTATGAAGTAACACATAAATCCATAAGACAGTGACTCAGGATGTCCACCATAGAAACTTTGGATATTTGAATGTTTCTCTCTTTGCTTCTCTGTAAATAAATGAACGTGCAACGACCCCCAGTTTAAGAATCCCTGACTGTCAGTGTCACTCCACTGTTTACAATCCAGTTTATATCATTTCTTTCCCTGGAACAAATGGCCGTTGTTCGAAAAGGCCTGGGACTTTCCCTCCACGGGGCTGGAGCGTCTCCTCCCGGGTCCTTTCCTCCGTCGTGCCACTAAAAGGCACTGTTGTCCACGGCCGGCGAGCGCCGACAGGGATGAAGACGTCGCTGCCGCACAAACCTCCAGAGTGTCGGCGGTCACCGGCGGGGAGCGCCGCTATCGGCAGTGACGACACGGCTTCATCACACTGAATGCTCCCACTGAATGCTCTCACTGAATGCTCTCACCGAATGCTCTCACCGAATGCTCTCGGCAACATTTTTACCACAAAGGAAGAAACTAAATGTTTTCTGATGAAGCAGGGACTCAAACTTGTTCCTTGTCAGCGCTCCTCTTCGCCACCTGGAACGTGGCCCCTTGAAATGAGATTTTTTAAAAATGACACAACAAACCCCACCTAATTTTTAACTACAACCTGACATGCTTTGTCCCTTTGTGGTCATTTATCTCAAGTCAAAGTCAACGTGAGCTTCGTTGTCGGTTCTGCTGGACGTACGAGACTCACAGTGGAATCTCGTCTCGCTTGCCCTCCTACGGTGAAGACGTACATCGCCCAAAATAGAATGGATGATGAAAATAGAGAATAAAAGCAGAGTGCAACAAGATTTTAAAAATAGAAGTCAAAAAACTCAAATGTGCAAATACAATGTACCTCAGAAATGTGCAAATTTAATACAAAAAAACACCATAAATGTGCAAATGTAATAAAATATCCCCCTGAAATAGGCAAATATCATCCAAAAAAACCACCATAAATGTGCAAATATCATACAATATACCTCTAAATGTGCAAACATCATGCAATATACACCATAACTGTGCAAATATAATACAAATACACACCATAAATGTGCAAATACAATAGAATATCCCCCTGAAATATGAAAATATAATACAAAATACACCATAAACGTGCAAAAACAACAAAATATACACCCAAAATGTGCAAATACAATAGAATATCCCCCTGAAATATGAAAATATCCTACAAAATACACCATAAACGTGCAAAAACAACAAAATATACACCCAAAATGTGCAAATACAGCACAATATCCCCATGAAATGTACAAACAATGTACAATATACACCCGATATGTGCAAATACAATAAAATATTCACCCACAATGTGGAATATACCGTACAATATAGCCTTGACATGTGCTAACACACCACAGTGTCTAAAGCCTCAGAATCGCTGTAATTGTCATTGGATGTAAAAAGGTTCATTAAAACCTCGGAGGTCATGAAGCAGCAGTTCAGATTTACAAACATCTGAAATCTTAGACGTGAATAAACTCTCTAGTATCTGCAGGGAGTCTGCAAACCTGCAAACCTATTTTTGAAGCTTTTTAAAAAAAAACTAAATAAAATTATTGCAGTTGGAAAAAAAAAAAAAGTGTCTCAGATGAAGAAGTTTGAGCTGAAATGTGCAGATAAAATAAAATATGTCTTCCAGTGATCTGAACTCCACGATCACTCAGCTGTTGATGGTTCCAAACAGCAGATATTAGCTTTTATTTATTTCTTTTTAATTTAAGGGTCCGGAGCACAACTCCATGAACTTTGTGTCGGGAATACATGTTGTTATTGTCGATTTGAATGTAATCTGGACTACAGGTATTGGATTTTCGTGCGAGCTGGCAGCGAGCCGCACGCAGTCGCAGGCACAGGTGTTGACCAGGGAGGAGAAAAAAAATAAATAAAAAAAAATAAAATAGACAGCGAGAGAAAGAAAAGGCAGAATCGTCGAATCGCTTTGGCTCGTCTGCAAAGAATAAAGTTTTCACTTAAATGGATATTTCCAAAATTTATGTTTCTGTATTTTCAAGGCTTTGACAAACTCTCAATTTTCAAAATGTGGCGCTTTGTTGATCAAGAGATATCTTTGACTTAAACGCCTGCTAATGAGAGAAATTAGCACAAAACGCTCTAAGTAATAGTTTCTGATTTTTTTTTTTTTTTTTTTGCCCCTCACTCACAAATTATTTCCCAACTTGTTTTTGTATCTGCGCATAAATTAAAAAAAAATCGACTGAAATTTATTATTCATCTGAGATGTGATTAATATGCAAAATTATGCAAATTAAGATGCAATTAGGCTCCAATTCTCTAGTGGAATTTTCCATTATAATTTAATACAAAGTAACAGAGTAATTGGTGTCACGTGTAATTACGGTTACTCAAGTGCACTTTCAGGCATGCAAATGATTCGCTATATGTTGGTTATCCTATGCAAATGTACCATGTGGTGTTTTAACAAGTTGAGGAAAACACAATGGGTGCGCGCCGATTCCCCCGGTGGGCTGGGAGGAAGGTAAACACCGGGAAAAGCTGGGAAAGTTTAGAGCGAGTCGGATCGTCGCCGGGTCTTTACCGAGCGGGAGAAAGTTTCTGCGAGCGTCGACGGATTAACTGTTGCTTCAACCAGAGCCTCACTGGTTGCCCCCCCAGTCGGATCGCTCAACAGGGGGGTGGAAGGGGGGGGGGGGGGCAATTACAGCCCCGGCGTGGCAAACTTTTAGAGGAAAATAAAAAGAGAGATTATGTAAGCGACGTAGCGGCGTCTCCTCGGACGGAACGAAAGTCCTGGGAATCGCTCGGAGGACGGAAGGAAGGAAGAAGAGAGAGAGAAAAAAAACCTTCCTTCTTGGGAGGCAAATTGATTTTAAATTGTTACATGGCTGGTTACATGTCCTGACATCTTGCTTTGAACTGACACACACACACACACACACACACACACACACACACACACACACACACACACACACACACACACACACACACACACACACACACACACACACACACACACACACACACACGCACACACTGCTATCTGTCTTGTTCATGATCAACGCTGTGAACAAAGACATCCTCCCTCCTTCCTCGTGCCCCTCCACTGCCTCACCCATCCTCTCTCTCTCTCCCTCTCTCTCTCTCTCTCTCTCTCTCTCTCTCTCTCTCTCTCTCTCTCTCTCTCTCTCCGCCTCCACTCTGTGTGCATGCCTGCTTGCACAACTCTCTCAAAGAACATAATCCCTCAACAAAATGGAAACACAAAGGAAACTTGAGCTCAATCCTATAAACGCACGGACACAGCAGACAATACCTCCTCCCACCCGTCCCCCCCCACCCCCACTCCCCCGTTCCCCTCACCCCCCCCTCCTCCCCAACAGCCATAAATGCCCCGTGGCACAGATCAGGCTTTATCAATCCTCCTCCTCCTCCTCCTCCATCCATCCATCCCTCCTTCCCATTCCCAGAGTCCCACCGCCGACTCCTCTCCCCGGCCCGTCTCCTCCTCATGCCTCCTCATTCAGCAACACGGGGGGGGGGGGGGGTCAAAGGTCACCCGGCGGTCTGCAGACTGAACTGTCGGCTTTTCTTCCACAGGTAGACGTTCCTCATAAAGTTTTTCCTTTTTTTTTGGCTGCTTCCGAGTCGTTTCAAACCCGTCGTGTTAATTCAGCTCAATTCATCTCCTCTCCTTTCTTGTTTCCTCGCCCGCTCCGGTCGCACGTCAATCAGACCAACGTCTCTTCTCGCCGCCACTCGTTGATGACTTCCACGTCTCTGCAGGTGGCGCTCAGCCACGATTATCCACTTCGTCCCATTTCATCCCAAACCAACGTTGACGCTCGCACAGAAAAACCTCCTTTCCAGTGCGACAGAAGAAGAAGAAAAAAAATGTATTGCAGGTTTTTAATTCAACACAGTAAAATATGAAAGTTTGCACAAGGTAAACGAAACTTAGCTCACTAATTTGCCGGAGAAGTTGATTCATTTGAAGAATGCAATGCGCTGTTCGAACTAGATTACATAATCCCAATAAAACCATATTAACTTAAATATTTGTGGTTCCTGTGACACTTTAGGATTTATTTGGATTTTAACAGACTTCTTAAAAAATGTGCATTAAGTGAGTGCTTCTGGCGTTTTTGTCTCATATAACTTGTACTTTTAACATCGACCTGTCACTGCATTTCTGTGCTTTCTGGATCCTTTTTTTTTCTTTTTAGATATAAGTGCTATAGGAATTCTGATTATGAAAAGTACACATGCAAAATCTGGTTCATTGGAGACAGAATAGGAACAAAAGAAGTTAAGTCAGGTTACTTTTAAAGTAAAATTTAGATGCTTGATTTTATATTTTAGTAAGAGAAGCATCCTGCAGCTTTATGTGAGCGCTGAAAGGACGAAGGTTCCTGCAGTCAAAAGCTTGTAATTAATAAAAATAATTTAAAAACCTGTTTCAAGAGCCCTAGATTAAAGACCCTAACATATCTTTTTTTTTAAAAAAATAAGTTTTTAGCTCATGTTGTGGGATTATTGTTCATGTGCTGAATAATAAATTATTATTTTTTTTTATAACAAATTCTCATAGTTTCTGTTTTGGCAGAACGACTGACTCTTCTTGAACAAATGGGCGTGTCCTAACTGCGTCAAATAGAAATGTTTGCTTGGACTTCTAAGCCCCGCCCTATAAATGTAAGGACGTCAAATACATACGGATGTATTGATACCGACACCAGCACCGGGTCCGATACTCTCTGGAGTACCACGTGACATTATACTGCAGCAACATCGCGCGCAGGTACGCAAGAGAGCATGAGCGATATCAGCGGTTCGGAGATTCCTTAAAATAAATAAGAATGATGAAAGTAACGCAGAGTGTAAACTATGTTCTGCCGACATATCAGGAGGCGGGACCAACAAAACCCTGCTTGCTGTTAATAAGTGTATCAGTCGTACTCGAATCAAGTTTAGCATGTAGCATCGCTGGTGTGTTAGCCCCGAAACTCTTTAGCATGTAGCATGTAGCTCGGCTCAGAGTTACGAGCTGAGCAGTTAAACTACTGAGCAAATAGTCCAAATGTCTCTGGTGATTAAGGTGCTGGTGTTGTGCCTCACTGTCTTTCACCTCCTCGTGATAGTAATTTACACTCTGCCTTATGTCTGCAAGTCTTAATAATATTAAAGAATCTGACATCGCTCGTGTTCTCTCGATGACGTCATGATTTAGAGGGCAGTATCGGACCGATACTGGCATCGGTATCGGTGCATCCCTCGTTAGAATTCTATCCATCGAGATCAAACTCCGTATCGGTTCACTGGTTTGAAATTGTGTCGATAAAAGTTTGCTGAGACCTTCAGGCGTTTTCGCTCTGGACAGAAGCAGCCACAAGTATCCGTGAGTTCCACGTGAAAGTGCGAAAGAGTTAGAGATGTGATCACGATGCTGCCGGCGCGCAGAGATGTGATGTAAAGACGGCCTGTGGCTTTGACAATGTAGGTCAGTGTCGGTTTCCACTTCCCACTGAACCATTCTGCACCCGTTTTGTTTACTAGAGCTCCGCCGAACCGAAACTGGCACTTTGAATACAACGTGATCCCCCCGCCCCCTTCCCGCCCGCCACACCTCGTGATTCCTGCTCGGAGCTGCAGCCTCGCCGGGAAAGGACCCCCCGGAGGTAGAGGTGAGGTTTGATCTCCTTTAATCTGATCATAGGTAGGAGGAGCAGATGATGGAGGGGGGTTTGGGGTGCGGTGGTGGGGGTTGTTTGGCACCAGCTCTCTGTGACTGTGTGGTCTTCGGAGAACGACTCGCCGCCCCCGTGTTGCTCCTCCAGTTCCAGGCCTTGGGAAGGGTGAGGCACCCCCCCCCACCCCACCCCCACCTCCTTTACCTCCCATCCCCTTGCAGATTAAATCAGCCGTGCACTGAGCAGAAGCGAGATAACGGGGGTAAAGTAGGCCGCGCCGCTCGCTTTCACAGGAAGAGGAAGCGCCCTGGCGTGGCTTCACCTGTGCTCGCTGCCGCGCAGCTGGAGACGAGAAGGCAGCAGCAGCAGCAGCAGCGCCTCGCATCACACATATTGAGCTTCCTGCTTCTGCGGCTGAGTCCAGTGACCGGCTCAGACACGCCACCAGCGCACGCTTTGTTTCCAGGGTGCCATTTGTGAAACAAAAAAAAAGCGGGGGGGGGGAGGGGGGTTCGACGAAAAATTAAAGGACATCAACTAAAAGAGGGTATGAGACTGATATAAAACAAAGTTTCATTATGTGTGCGTTTTGTTTGGTTCCCTGCTAAATCTCATAACAACCAATAATGTGATCCCTGCATATGACAAGTTTATCCATTTTAAATATTGTAAAGCCAATAACCTTCCATTAAAAAAAAACAAAAAACTGTATTGCATGGTATCTATCCTCAATGAATCACCTGCACCTGTTATTGATGAGCAAACTGCACAAAATATCTAAAAAGTGAGGGATTATTTATGTATTATCATAAAACTGGCTGTAGTTTTTTACATTATCAATGAATTTCTTTATCGGCACTTCAGTAATGAGTTATTGGCCCCAAAATTCTGTCAAAATATTAGCGAGTTATCTTGTTATTGGCTTTATCACATTAAAGATGATGACATCATTTGCAGGTTTTTGTTTGTTGTTGCTTTATTGGCTGTTACATTAACCAGAGCGAAGGCATCTTAATCGTCTGGTTTACTTTGAAAGGAGTGAGCGACACATTTTCTGCTCTTCATATCTGTGGAGGAGTTGTGAACACTCGAATCGTTTTGTGACTTTCCTACATTTTGAAAGAAGCCTGCGTGCAGTCTGTGAGCTGAAGGAGTTAGCCTTCAAGTTTTCTGCTCCTCCTACCTGTTGAAAAGCTGTGAACACCTCCATCATCTCTTAGGTTTTGTGAATCATTTGTGGCTTCACGGGATTTCTAATCGAACAGTTTACAGAAGAGCACACAGCTGCAAATCTAAATAAGTTTGTATTTTTGGTTTAGCTTCATACTATTTTCTGCTCTTCATATCTGTGGAAAAACTGTGACTCGCTGGATAACCTCTGACTCATGAGTTGTTTTTTTAATCACGGTAATACCGTTTGCTGAAGTCGAACAAGCTGAAGAAGTTTGTGTTTTAGTTTGCAGAACTTCCTGCTCTTTATATCTGTGGAACAGACGTGAAAACCTCAATAAGTTACGACTTTCCTCCATCTTTACCTCAAAACACAAAGAGTTTACAGAAACTGCATTGTTGGGAATGCTAAAGGAGTTAGCATTCAAGTTCGCGACACACTATTTTCTGCTCTTTATATCTGTGGAACATCCGTGAACACTTCAATCCGTTATGATTTGAATACTTTTTAAACCATAACCACACAGTTTAGAGTCAGACGCAGAGCTGGGAAGCCGAAGGAGTTAGTCTTGATTTTAGCTTCGCACTTATATATGCGTTTAAAAAAAAAAAGAAAAAGAAAACTTATTCCTCCCACCAAATCACACCTTGATTAATTTCTTTTTTACTGTTTTAAAAGTACCTACACGACTTCATAAGGCGGAAATTACTCAATAATGCATAATTTTAAGCACATTTAATCCCTTCGCCTCACTGACGCAAAGAAATCTGCGAATAACTTTTGATTCGTGAGCGAATAAAGAGCAAGAAGTCTGGAGATTCGCTTTAAAAATGTGTTCCCACATGTCTTAATAATTAACCAACCTGAACCTAAATCAATTTGGAAAAAAAACAGGTTGGGATTATTATATATATTTCTCCCCGTATTTCCCATGCCAGTGAGCAAATCCCACAAACATCAGAGATCTGGAATGGCGAGTCCTTCTCTATAAATTCTATAAATGTCTGGTCTCCTTTCATGGATTACTGTCATTTGCCATCCACCATTGTGAGCGGCTGCCAGCCCGGCTTGCCATTTCTGGGCCTGTGTTTCCAACCTTGATATATTTGCCAAATGAATATTTGAAGCTGTAATTAAATTTATCCCACCTCTACACCTTCTGTAAGACGGCCACCTTGCACATTTCTCACATGCCATATTTCAGCTTTTTTTTTTTTTTTTCCTGTGAAGAAAAAAAAGAAAAAAAGAAAACACAGCTTGTTGCCATTTTTTAATGATTTGGAATGAGGATATTTTTACTGAAATAAATCTGATTTCAGGACATTCATAATGGTCCTGCTTATGTATTCAGACATAAATACACGCGGTGTGATGAGAGGAGCCTTCTGAGCTGTCACACACAAACTTCATGAAGCTTCAGTAAATATGACAAAAAATTAGGAGATGAAATTAAGGCAGAATTTAATGCGTTAAACAAAAACAAAATAAAAAATAAAATCAGGTGCACATCCCGACACACACGTTGCTATTTCCAGGAGAAGGTGCTTTGGAATTAGCACAAATGTGTCCCAAAAACTCGCCTCGTTAACAAATTAGCATGTCTGCAGTGGAGTTGTGTCGCTTTCTCACATTTCAAAGGGGCGTCTGGAAAGAGTTTGCTTTTTTTTTTTTTTTGTGATAGAAAAGGGGAAGTATTATTAAAAGACGGCATCCAGGAGGATTGTTCAACCTGAGACACGTGACCTTGATGCACCCGAGACACAAAGGGTTTGATTAATTTATGACAAACAACGACGTAGCGTCAATACAACGTGAACACAATGCTCATTGTTTTCATCTTGTTTCACCCAGTGACAGCGTGTTTGTGAAGAAATTTAACGGAGATCCCATTTGGCAGCTTGAGAATGTTTTTTTTTTGTTTTTTTTTTGTCCCTTTTTAATTGTTTAGAAACAAAACCAAAAACTATTATTTAATTAAAACACACATCTTTAGAGCTGATGCCACTGACAATGGCATCAGAGATCCGAGATCCGAGATCATTGTAAGAAAGCTTGAAGCACAAATACATCAACATCATCTGCATACGTGATTATATTCAGCAATATATCTTCAACCTTGAGCACATTGAATTTATTCTCCATAAAACAATCCCGCGACTCCACTTTTTGATTTCGATAAATAACTCAGATGCTCATGTCCGGGTTAAAAATCGACATTCAAACTTTGCAGGCTGATATCGGTTTCACCCGGAAACCTGCCACCATGCTGAAAAAAATCAAAAGCCTTTAAAGACCCTTCATGTTCATCACTACATCATGTTTCAATCTAGCAGAGGGCCAAATGTTTCTATTGTAGGTTTCTATGGACTCCAAAGACTTGTGGTAAATTATATCAGCTAAAACAATTCAAGCAACTGATTATATCTCTATAATTCAACTCTGCATCATTGATGCTTTGGGAATATTTTCCCCTGAGGTAAACCTAGTTTTTAAGATCATTTATTTAGGAGTATATCAGAAAAGAAAATTGTTCTGTAGCTGTTATTGGGTCACATTGGTTAATTAAAAAATACATTAAAAAAACTGGAAAAAGGCAGAAGAGACCATATATGATTACATATTATATATTACCTAGAGTATAAGTCATTCTCTAGTTTAAGTCTCATCTGGGAAAAAAATCTCATAAATGTTGCATTAGTGTATAAAATGCATTTATTTAACAGAATCATTCATTCTGTAAATTTGTTCCTCAGCTTTAGACATTGTGCAATTAGCTTTTAGCATTTAGCTTTCTTTGCTTTCTTCATCACAGTAATAGTTTATTTTCTCCAGGCCCTTACAAGTCTCTGATTCTGTGTTCTGATGCACATTTTATAATTTATGAAATGCTGTTTTGTAGATTCTTCTCTTAGTGGATATTTTTCTTGCACTATGAGTCAAATATGGTAGTTTTTTTTTTCTTCTTTTTGTTCTCAGTGGTACTGTAGCAGCTTTCTGTCATCTTACAGTGACATCTAGAGGTAACATAGTGTATATACCAGTGTATTTTAAAATATGTCACTAAATAATATAAGTTGCATGATCAGATTAAAAAAAAAAAAAAAAGAGTCATCTTTAGTCCAGGAAATACGGTAATGTCTTTAAATAGGGGATCTGTATCCTTTCAAATGAAGAGGGCTTTTGTTTTTTTATCCAAAAATCAGCTTAAAATGGATTTATTTCATCTCCTCTTAATTCTAGTTACCTTGTCCACCCTCTTCCTTCCTTCCTTCCTTCCTTCCTTCCTTCCTTCCTTCCTTCCTTCCTTCCTTCCTTCCTTCCTTCCCTTCTCCTTTCCGTTCCCTCTGACGTGTCCCATCATTGCCCTCCATCTGAATCCTTTTAGTTACACTTTGAAGGAGCTCACTCCTGATAATTAAAATCTCCCAAGACCAATAATTACCAGCGGCTCGCCCGCACTTCTGAATCGCACTTGGTGGTGACATAATTCATTAGTGTTTGTCCAAAGAAGTGATTTAGAGTCTTTAAAGTGCTCCTCCATGCAGAATAACTATTAAAGCAGCCATATGCACATATGCTCGCGGCGTTAAACGCTTTGTCGGAGTCGGCCGGGGTACAAGGGATGATAAACATAAATTATGACTAATACGCTGCACCAGTGGCTTGGTGGAAAATAAAAAGCTACTGACACAGGGAAACCCTCATTTTTATTTATTTATTTTACCCCCGCTCCTCTGGTGTGTGTGTGTGTGTGTGTGTGTGTGTGTGTGTGTGTGTGTGTGTGTGTGTGTGCTGAGGCGAGGATGTAGGAAGTACAACACAAATGGCTCGGGCATCACCTTGAATATTCAGATGGGTAGGCTAATTGTTTCTGCATGGATACGCCATTGTCATTACCTGGCTCCACTCCTCAGCCCTCCTTTGTTTTCCATTAACAAAAGTTTCAGGCCACACAATGACGATTCGTCGCCCCCAGTTCACGGCGCAGATTTTTGCGCCGATAAACGTTATTTCTTGGTGCTTTAGATCCTATGATTACTGCGCAGCGTGCAAACCAGCCGTTCATTTTTCTTTCTTTTTGCCGACAAACACCCTCGATGAGGAGTGTGCCTCGAATGGCAAAACATGATTTTTAACCACCTAACAGCTGGCTCAAGTGTCATTTTTACACCGGCGTTGTCACTTTGTGGATGTTACTAGAACATTTCTCATATAGTGCAAGAAAAGAAACACAAGGATTATCACTTACCAGCATTAAATGTTTTATTTGTAGTAAGAGCTGTAATTTATTCTTTGTTTGGCAGGTTTCCAACTCTTGAGTCTATTTCAACAGTTACGTTTAAGAAGAGAACAAAGGAAAGTAATTGCAGTTGGTTTAGTGAAGTAATCCAAAGGTGGCGACCTCCTGAAGAGGAAAATGCTCCAACAACAGCATGAAAATGTTTATTTAGTCGGCTTCATTTGAGAAGAAGAAAATGTTTCTACAGTGTGAGCAGAAAAGCCCATTTTCTACTAAAGCCACCGGGTGACGACAATCACACGCTGAGGTGAAACACATCAGGGTGGGGAACCGCAATCAAGCACGGGGAGGGCGAAGCCAAGTGGCTTGAAACGAGAGACGGAGTTAGGGCGCGTTCACATTTCCCTGTTTGATCTGGACCACCGTTCTGAGAAAGTCCGATTCGTTTGGGCGTCTTTGAGCGCCCCCTAACCAGCAGCTGTTGTAACTGCGTGACATTTTTCAGGCGGTTTGATCCACAATCAAAAGTCAAACCGAACCAAATGAACGTGTAAAAATCCCTCAACCGAGTCCCGGACTGTCCGGATGTGAACGGCCCCATCGATGTTGTACGCGCCACGATGTAGTTCACCGCCATGACGCGAGGGAGCGTAGCAGCAGCGGTTGCAGAAACGCATGACACTCATTGGTGGTGTTTATTTTCTGAGGATTGGCAGTGACGCTGCAAATTTTAGCTTTGGGTGCTTGCCAGCAGGCTGTAACTACGAACTACAAGCGCGCTTCCTGCACAGTGTCGTCCTTATTATGGGATGTTGTCAAAGCACGACCAGTATTTGCACATTTTTGTGGGTGCGAGTCGTTCGTTCGCAGCAACGCATAATCGTTGCATATCGTTTGTGTATGAAACGTAAAATATGTTTTAGTGTCTGTTAGCTGCTCACTGTTAACAGCGGCTATCTGTTAGCGGCTATCTGTTAGCTGCACTACACTTCAAAGTTTCATGATATACGACGATAATGTTGACCTACAGACTGAAAATCGGAATATTTTGAAATACATTGTGCAATTTACAAGCCAGTCTTGGTCTTCTCATGCGTCTGTATTGGAGAGAAGTGAGTTTCTTTGTGGGTATGGATGCCTCGGAGGGACATAAAGGTCACTGTTGTTCAGTGGATGAGGTGTAATGGACTGACGTTTTTATATCAACAGAAAAAGCAGGTTTTGAACTTAAACAGAATTATTAAACAAGAATTAACATGAGCACACAAGAAAGCCACAGAATGCTAAAATGCTAAATTTCTAATGATATTTTCAGATTTTTTGGGGGATAAATAAAGGAAATCTACTATATATTTCTTGATGTCGGACTGATGGTGTAATACTGGTCCTGACTCAACATTCAATCTGTTTATTAGCAGAAATATTTATTAGCTGCGGCCTTTTGCGATCGTTTCCTTTATTATTTGTTCCTTATAAAGTGCTTTCACCATCACTATCGTTGACCCATCTCAGCGCCCCTCGCACTGCGAAAGCTCCCCCCCCCCCCCCCCCCCCCCCCCCCTCAGTGCTTTACCAGGCACCCTGCATTCATCACTTTGTCTCCCCTTTGTGTTTCTCCTCTTTTTTTTTTTAAATGCAACTGCAGGAATTATTAGCGGCTTAGCACCGAGAGGCCTCTAAGTAGCTCTTGGGGTGTAAGCCTCTCTCCCAAGTCAAGGCCAACACCCCCCCCCCCCCCCCACCCCCCTGCACCCCCGCACCCCCCACATTCAGTCATAATGTATATGTCAGCAGGGACGTGCAATGATCCCTCACTTCTCCATGCTAAATGATCATTTTCTTTCATTCAAGTAAATCCACTCCCCTTAAAGAAAAAGAAGGAGAAAATATTAAGGGGCCGTCAAACAATAGTCGTCAGAAAGCATGAATCAGCAGATGATTCCCAATTCCATGCACACAACAGGGGATTGTATTGAGGCCACGTGTGTGTGTGTGTGTGTGTGGGTGTGTGTGTGTGTGTGTGTGTGTGTGTGTGTGTGTGTGTGTGTGTGTGTGTGTGTGTGTGTGTGTGTGTTCGCACTGACACTCCCATCCAGCAAAAAGAAAGAAAAAAAAAGAAAAAAAAATTTCCAAACAGAGCTTATGATCTGTGGGAAAGCCGAGGCGAGCGGCGGAGCGGCGCAGCACCTCGCCCCAGTCTCCAGACGGCCTGATTTGGGAACGCCGTGAAATCCGTGGCACCTCTCCTGGCTTCCCGGCTGAACGCTTGCCATATCTTGTGATGGACTGAGGCAGGAGAGAGCGAGGCAGCCAGGGATGAATACGGCTTAATCTTTACCCAGGCCACATGTGTGTGCATGATAACATGGTGGCTTTCTTCCTGCGCAGGGTTATTCTCCGCCGGCTGCCAGGTTAGCTGCCTCGCACAGCCGTGTTTCGCTGCGATATTTGCCCGCTGTAAAAAGAACTATTGCACCTAAGGTGGGGGCTAATGCATGTTTTTGGAATTGGTGGTAATTCCTGACACATTTCGAGAGACAGATAGGGTGTCTTATAGCAAATGACAATATATGTAAAGACACCTAGCCTTCTCCTTTCTCCCCCTCCTCTCTCTTTTTAGTTCCTAATATTTCGTTTGTGAGGCGCCATCCTTCCTGGAGTTTATTTTTATAATTAAATGGCTTCATTGTGATCTAAAGCGGCAAGACACCCCGAGACAAGAAAAAAAAAAAAAGAAATCTATTTTTTGCACCTAAACATCACACCCATTTCCTGCATGCCTTCATAAAAGTTGCAGATTTATTCCCGTTGAAGCGACTTTATCCCCTCATCCTCCACTCCAAGCATCAGCTCATTACTCCCTTTTATTTATTTTTTTTCCTCCCCAAACTTTCTCCTCCTCCACTCGTCTGCGCGGCTGCACAAAGCCCATCTATTATGATTGCATTACCATAAATGATTTTATAACATCTGCTTGTCAATAATTACGGTAGAAACCGGCGCGCCCTCTGACCTGTGCTCTGAACGAACCCCAGGTGTAAGGCGCCGCCTGGTTAATGAGCGCATCGTCCCCACGTCACTGCACATTCAATTAGAGCCTCCATATTAGCCCCAAAAACCGAGGGATCCCCGGCTAATTGAAAATATCGCATTCAAGAAGAGGAGATAAAGGCGAGGACATCTGATCTAATATCCAGGCTGATGCACCAAAAAGCTCCACTTTTCATTTTCTGTGTGTGAATTTCTAATCTCCTCGTCTAAAAAAAAACGGAACATTACAAGTAGGCACACACTTGTGCACTTCATTAGTCACTATAGCCTCTTATCAGATTAATTACGGCTGTGTTAACAATCCAAACAGATAAAATAATAAAACATACAGATTTGTGTTTATAGTGCTGAAGTATGTCTTTTATTATTTGATGAAACATCCTGAAAGATTGTGTGTGTGTGTGTGTGTGTGTGTGTGTGTGTGTGTGTGTGTGTGTGTGTGTGTGTGTGTGTGTGTGTGTGTGTGTGTGTGTGTGTGTGTGTGTGTGTGTGTGTGTATACACACTACTTCTTTCCACCCACTGTATTAGAGACATTTTTCAACACTTTGCCCCTTGTTTTTTAAATTAACAATTGACTCTTCTCTATAGAGTTTTAATTTTTGCTGTACTTCGACCATATGTTTTACTTTTTTAATCAAGTTGCAATCATTTTTAATTACTTACTACATTTTTGGAATAATTTCAAAAATTGTCTACAACATTGGATACTTTTTGTAAAAACAATAATTAGAATGTTTTAAGTGTGTTTTTTTAATCGTATACATTGTTAATTGGTATCAAGCTCATCATGGTTCACTGTATTTGATCAAAATAATTTTTTGTATTTTTTTGCAATAGTTCATCCTTTATTGATACATTTCTAACATATTTATTACTTTTTAATCAACATTTTTACTCACAATTATTTTTTAAATGTAAAACTTTTTATATTTTATTTAATATTCTATACATTGTTAATATGGATCAAGATATGGATCTTTTTCTATATTTTCTTGCAATAATACAAATATTTATTATTTATGTATTCAATAAATTCTAAACATTTTTACTACATTTAATACTCTTCAATTATATCAAATGTAAAAATTATTTAAAAATGACTTAAACATTTCGAATTAAACAAATAATAATAAATAAAACTTCTGCAGTTACATTGTCATAACATTTGTTCATTATATTTGTAAAAGTAACAAAAAAAGGGGAAAAATGTAGACAGTCTGAATCAAGGGAGTTAAAAAATTTACATATAAATATATACATGTATTTTGAATTTTAATACAACAGAATAAAATCCTAAATAATAACACATACATGTAATAATGTTAGAAATGATAATAAGAAATAATACAAAACAAAAAATAAATAATGACATTATTATGTTAATGGATATTGTCCAAGCTTATTTTATAATTTACATTTTTGTCCTTTGCAGTTGTATGAATTGGTGTTTTTAATACAATACTAACAGTGTTACTCCACTTGTTTCTTATCAAGGGGAAGAAACTCATGCTGGGACAAGGCCTCCCCCCGACCCCTACCTTTTGAAAAGCAGAAATCCTCTTCAAAACAAATAAAAGCTGCATGTTTAATAGTAAAATTAATAGAAACTCATAGTGCAGTTCACATTACAAGCAACTATTGAAGTGCTTTAAGAAGACGCTGGAGTATCCGTCTGTTACACGAGGCTGAACAACAATGTTGTTCCTGCAATGTCAGACGCAGTCTTAATTGAAAAGTTAATTAACTTTTTCATGTCATCAGCTGTCACTCTCGCGTCCAACACCCCCTAGATCCGTCCTAATGGCTGGGGACCTCCGCTCGGCTACGTGGGAACATTTGGTCATTGAAAGTACCATTTATAGAGTATTGTTTAATTAAAGTCAAATTAAGAGAACTCTATGCAGAATTTAATTTCTGCTACAAATTACTGTTGAAAACAAGTGCAACTCAGATAATCAAACTTTTCATTATCCTCTTCTCCCTCCTGAGGTGCCGCTGCTGCCGCCGCTTCACGTCTTTGTCTGACGACTCCTGAAACATAAATGAGAGGAAGCTACCCACAATGCACTGCATATCTGCAGGTTTTTCCTCCCATGCGTCAGTTTCCGTGGGTCCAGTGTTTTTGTTTCCAAGCCAACAAAAGCTTCGGTCCGTAGCCGCGTCTGGAGCAGATAAGTGGCGCGAAAATGTCGCTATCAGTGAGATTTTAAATTCAACATGATAAGAACAACGCGGGGACCATAAGAAAGTCGTCTCAAGTAACTGAATCAAGTCGACTGGTTACACAACAAGATGTTTCCTCCCTCACACCGGCGGCCTCATCAGTTCGTGCTGGACTCGACTAAGAGAAAATCCATGCAGTCCCAGGAAAAACATGCAAACCGTCATCCACCAGATTTGAACCAGGAGCACAGGAACAACATGAAGCGATGAAGCCACTTGGAAAAAGGAGGAAACGTCTTCCAAGACTACGGTCATGTCCAATTGATTCGCGTTGATTCAAGATGCAGGACAGATGAGATCATGCATGGATATTCAAACTAATTCAGAACTGCCTCAGGGCGATGCCGAACATTCTGTTTTTCAACAATACAGTTAATTTTTGGGACAGGCGGCTGTACAGCCGGGTGGTTTGAACTGCACACTCACAGTCTTGGCGTGGCTTGATGTTGCACGAACAAAGTGTGATTTTTAACCCAAGTAGTGAAGTTACCACCCCGGAGCCAAGCGTCTTGAAGATGATGTCACCAATATGGCAGAGACCCTGTTTAAGCCACATTACAAGTGAAAACGCATCATTTTTGTGTTTTTCTTACAGAAAGGTTTAGATTTACATGGCAACGTTTTGAAAATGGTGTCTGTCTCTGAAAACGATGTAATTTACCTGTAGGGCCACTAGTGGGTGCTGTTTATATGTAATCGTTATACATAACTAGTACCTCTGGTGAACCTCCTTTAAACTGACTTTCTTCGTTGTTTTGGTCCTTTAGTATCAGTTATTTTTAGGAAAAGAAATCTTCACATGCGATCCAGGTGATGGTCCAGTAAATGCGAATATTATTGAAGAATCACTGTTAAATTCAAGAGGGCGCAGGACACACAACATTCATTGTTATGATTGAATCCTTCTCGCAAATGTGCATGAAGAATTCAGTACCAACGCAGCGTGCATGTGAAGTAGCAGCATTTCAGAAAAGTTAAATTTTCCTTGTCTACATGGGGATGGAATCTAAGCGTTTTCAAAAAGTCTCATTTTCAGTGACTCTGAGCACCATTGACTCCTAAACGGACAACCCAAAATGCAAGAAAAGTTTTCCGTTTTCACTTGAAAAGGTCGTGTAAACAGGTCCTAAGAGACAACGTGACCAATCAGACTCCTGCACCGACACCTCAAACCTACTTGAGTTGAGTCAAAGAGACTTGATCCCAAAAATCATCAGACATTTTCACTAAACATTGCTGAGACAACATAGTTCCAGTGAGACTCGTTCGTAATTTAACCGTCATGATTTCCACTATGTAGGAGCTCGCTAGCCCTTTCTAGGTGGCAGTCCATCAATAGATATTTAAAACTACAGTTTGTAGTGGTGCAGGCTGTTTCAGGAAAAAATAGAATCTAATCACAAGCGTTTATATATATATATATATATATATATATATATATATATATATATATATATATCATTTTCCCAGAGACGCTGTAATCATGCCAATAATGATAACTTTGCATGGTCTACTTCCTTTTAACTTTGTTGAAGGTAAAAACAAATTAAGAGAATTTTCAGCCTTAATTTTTTTGTACTAAATCTTAAGTGCTTTCTGAGTGCTTTTCAAAATGTTTTTAGATGAGTTCTTTACTCTTAATTTAATTATGTCCACAGAGAAATTAGTAGCCGGAACATCACTATTAGAAACTATGGTCACAGAAAGTGAGGATATTTTTTCAGTATTTCCACTGTTAAAATGCTTCGGAAAATAGCAGCACCTCGATAAATCAAAACAATTCTAAATAATACAACATCATTAGAAAGAAGAAAGTGTTAAATCCATTGTGTTCGAGTCTCTTTAGACACTTAAAGTGCTCTTTGAATTTTAGACCTGAGCGCTAAAGATAGTGGCTGAAAGCTGAAGAACCGGCTCACGGCTGAAGAACATCAGATCCACCGTCATTTAAACTAGTCCTGGCTGCGTCATGCTGAAGTCAGGCCGGCGCTGGCGGATTCAGCAGAAGAGGCCTGAATTCCCAGCGTCATGCTGCCGTCTCACTTTTGAGGGCTGGCGCGGAGACGGAGCCTTCCCTTGTTGTCGCAGGGGTCAGCTCAGGTTTAATTGATTCTCCTTCTCCCTCCGTCTCTTATTAAGGCCACAGCGCCTCTCCATGGGAACTGCTAATTGGCCGTCCCCTGTGGCCACTTGGAGAAGCAGGCAGACGTGGCCCGGTAGACACTCCTGCCGGTCCGCCGGGACGGTGGCAGATAAGAGATGCACGCCGGCGACGCACGGCTCTGCGGATCGCTTCTTTAGAGACGTCAGTCTGATGCCCCCCCTCCTTCACCATCTGGACTCCAGATTTACCGACAATCTGATGTGGACCAGAGAGACTCATGAAACACGATGAGACATGATGTTTTTAGAAAGATAACGGTGGGAAAAAAAACGCTGCGTTTGGGCTTCTGCTACTCCTGCATCTGTGGGGGCCAAACTTTCCTTATTAGTTCAAAATGTTCTGATATTTATGAAAGAATGGGGGCACTCTTTTTAAGGAAGAGTTCTTTTACAAATCTTTTTTTTTTTTTTTTTCTAGAAAAAAATGTCATCTTTAGTTTTGAAATGGAAAGAGCATACATCTCGGCATCCCGTTCAAAGTTAACCTTAAAGTTCCTCTACCAGAATCCACACGGGAGAAATTAGAATATTTAGGGCCCAGTTTTGGTTGTTGACGTAAATCTCTAATACGTTGTCAATACCTTTCTGAATGAAATTCGTAGTTACATGGTTTTTTTCCAGCATTCAAAGTTCGCAAATTCTACATTTGTTGACGTCTCAGCATCACAGAAACGCCCGACGATACCTTAGGCAAGCTGCCGTTTGGTCACTCCATCTCGATTCGCTCTGGAAAAACGACCTACGATCATGTTCACATTTGAGACTATTCTCGTGGCTTGAAGACTCGTTTCTTTGAGAAAGTTTGGATTTTTTTCTCCCTGAATCGGTCAAATGTTGATATCGTTGCTGGAGCTGCTGCTACGCCATCCTTGATATCCCAGAAACCCTTGCGGTAGGTTTCTGACTATGACGTCAGTGAGCGAAACATAAACACAGTTTGATGTTTAGCATGTGGCACCACTGCTGAGTGAGCACTGACGCTCTTTAGCATGTAGCATGTAGCACCACTGCTGTGTGAGCACTGACGCTCTTTAGCATGTAGCATGTAGCACCACTGCTGTGTGAGCACTGACGCTCTTTAGCATGTGGCATGTAGCACCACTGCTGTGTGAGCACTGACGCTCTTTAGCATGTAGCATGTAGCACCACTGCTGTGTGAGCACTGACGCTCTTTAGCATGTAGCATGTAGCACCACTGCTGTGTGAGCACTGACGCTCTTTAGCATGTAGCATGTAGCACCACTGCTGTGTGAGCACTGACGCTCTTTAGCATGTAGCATGTAGCACCACTGCTGTGTGAGCACTGACGCTCTTTAGCATGTAGCATGTAGCATGTAGCTCGGCTCGGAGTTGCTCACTGAGCGACATCGTTCTAACTCTGCTGGTCCAAAAGTCTCTGGTGATTGAGTTGCTGCTGCTGTACAAACTATTGTTCGCCTTCTCTCGATATTTTAGCAGAACATGATCTACCATCTGTCTTATTTTAGGCATTCTCATAAATAATAAGAATCTCCAAACCGAAGAGATCGCTCATCCTCTCTGGTGTACGTGAGGGAGCTGACACGTGACATCATGTGATACTGTATACGAGTATGAGTACTCCCTGTGGTATCAAATACTGGTATTAAGTTTAACTGATTGGTTAACGTTTGTGGAAGAGGCGTTTAGTCGAAGAATTCTTCGTGACTTCATGTTGGAGAAATTGTGTTCGGGGAGTGAAGATGTCATAACAGAGGAATAAAATATGATATATTGAGAATTTGAGTTGGTATGACTTGTTTGAAAAGGTGTGGAAGCATCTTTACCTTGAAAACTAGAGAACTGTCACCTCAATATGCCCTTCCAGGAAACGAAATAATCCCCAAATGTTTATTCATGATGATAAGAAGTAATGTGTCAAATCTAAATATTTCCAACATTAAAAGATTGTACATCATCCCCTTATTTTCCTTACAATGGTTTGGTCCATTTTGTGTCACAGTGCCAGTAAGTTAAAGCTTCTAACTTCAACATGTCAACAATTGTTATTCTTTGCTTCTGGATCTGCCTTTGACAACCAAATATATCCTTTTAAGTATAAAGAAATTATGCGATTAAATCATAGAGTAAATTACTTTCAACATGTGTAAGGTGTTCTGATTTACTAAGATTTTAAAGACGTTTATTTGTTTTTTTTCTGGCCTGTTGGTGAGGTAGCTTTGATCACAATGAGAGGGACAAACATTTTACCGCCCAAAGGGGAACGTATATACCCCCCTCAGCAAATCCCATGCTGATAATACCCTAATCCTATTAAAATGGTTATGAAATACAGTTTACCATGCGAGCAGTAGTTATTCATCTGTCAGTTATCCAGTATACATGGTTGAATATAGATCCATTTGTTCTACAGCTTTATATTTAGCTGTAATAAAACCCCTCTTGAGAATGGTTATTGCCTCGCCAGTAAAATGGAATTAGTCTAGAAAATCTGGGGTGTGAAGGTGTTTACTGGGAGGAATTTAAGAAAATATACTTTGCACAGTGAAAATACTTTTTGTCAGGTCGATTGGCTGAAGACTACGAGGAATAGATTTTAATGAAAATGTGTAGAGATTGTGAGTTGATGTGAAAAAAAACAACATTTTGCGATAGTGTTCAAGGTTGGTGTTGTTGTGAGTGTGTGTGTGTGTGTGTGTGTGTGTGTGTGTGTGTGTGTGTGTGTGTGTGTGTGTGTGTGTGTGTGTGTGTGTGTGTGTGTGTGTGTGTGTGTGTGTGTGTGTGTGTGTGTGTGTCAGGGTGTTGTGAATTGTTGGGTTAGACGTGCGAGACGGTGCTTTATGCAGCTGACATTGGTGTGTGTGCGTGTGTGTGCGCGCGTGCGTGCGCTACCTGACATCTGTGTAACTGACCTTCATGTCTAACTGACTGCCGGTTGTCACCTCAGCTTCTTTTCTCGCCTCGCTTCAACCTCAAACACACAAACTCTTTGTCTTCCACGTCAAACTGGGGTTTGCTCAATCTTTGCATCCTGTGTTTTATAAAAAAAACCAGCTCATTTCTTCGAATATGACATTTATAACTTACAGGTAAAGTGCTTTTGAACCACCTGAATGGCAGTGCCAGTTTTTTTTTTTTTTTTGTTTTGTTTTCTGCCTCTGGTTGTGTTTTCTTTCACAGGATTCATGTGAGCATGTTGAGATATTCTCACGGTGCTGAAAGGAGGATTTTTACAGTAACTTGAATAATACCAAAACATTCAGGTCTCTTTTTATGACTCAACAAGTGGTTAAAACTTTTGTCTTTCTGTTTCTTTTTTGTGGCGCGCGTTTTAATGAAACGCCCCAAATTTACATGAAATGCCCGTTACCACTTTTTCAGTTTCGTTTCAAGTAGAGCATCAAACGGAAAAAAAAAAAAGAATAAATCATCAAACAATAAAGGGTTTTCCACCATGTGCTTCTCAGACCCTCCCAGATATTTTTACGATTGTAGAAAACACGTAAAGAGATCTTCTTTTTTTTTTCTCCAACAGTTTCAGAAGTGAGCAACGAGACACTTAAAAAAATTAAAAATAAAAATCACATTGAAACTCACCAGTCATAATGGTTGTAAAACCACAGCGGAGGCACAACTGTGCGGCAAGAGTGGAATTGAAAATGAATCAAGCGTGAAGTTTCTCAGCGTGAGCACAGAGAAATCACAGTGGATTCCAGCGAGAGCCTGGGAGTCAGGATTAGCGTTTGAAGGCTAAATAGTGTTATCGGTTCTGATTAAGGAGCATGTACGTGGCGCCCGCTCCACCTCTGAGACAGCCATGGATGTCAATAGGGCTAATTGGCTCATTAGACCAGGTATTTAACTGTGCTGTAATCATTCTGTGTCATCACTTAAGCCCCGGCGGAGCACGAGGGGCTCCGGCGATTGAATACCCCTCTAACCTCGGCAGTAATCTGCGATACGAGGTGGAGAGGCTCGTCTGGCAGACGGGGTGCGGGGCGGCTCGCCACGTCTCCTGCTTCTGCTCGGCTCCGCTTCATCTCGCTTTCCAGTAACCAGACGAAACAAAGAATTCACCCCCAAAAGCGGTGGATTTCAAAGCTTGGACCAGGCCTGAACCGAAGCCCTCCGTGTCAGCTGAAGAACACATTTATGAAGCTGTTGGATATTTCGAGTTAAATAATCTAAATAGTCCTACTTGACCCCAACGGGCAACGTCAACCTCTCAACCAAATAAAGACAAAGCATGTGCGGTGCTCAATGTAGTACAACTACTCACTTTAAAAACAGTTTTAAGATAAAAACTGAAGTAATCAAGTATGTTGTTTTGGTTTCCTTAATCCGACAATGAAGTTTCCGAATACTGCACGGCGTACAAATGTACGATAAAACATAGGAGTCATTGAACACGAGGTCTACAAAACCCTGGGAAGGAGGCCTGAGTTGGAATGTTGGATAAAGTGATGTAGAAGATGAATCGACGGACGATGACGTGTTTTCTGTCGGGTTTTGACCCTGATGGTCTAAAGTCCTCGTCTGAAGAAAGCGGCCAGACGGATTTTTAGGGGTTAATGGCTCGGTTGTAGGATTTAAAGAGGTTTTGAGAGTTAAATGGAAGTCGTGTTTGTGTTGTAACGGTCATTGTGCCAGTCAACACATCGTGGAGTACGACAGTCGTCCCGTCATTCATGCTGGAAAGCAGAGCTTCGTCTTGGCATTTTGATTTGCACGAGGTCACTGCAACCTGAGGTTGTGCAAAACCAGTTAAAACAAACCTAAAGTCACTTTAACTAGTTTTTGCAGTTTAACGCAGAGCAGGTTGGGCATGACGCTCCTCAAAACCAACCTGTCTTGATTCAACACCACAGTGGACACATTCAGAGACAACCTGTTGTGTCTCCTGGTTCCCACACGCTGTTTGATTTGAACAATCGTATAAGTTCACAACGAGCTACACTGTGCGACAAGAATCTAACAAACTCTGGGCCACGACATGAAGTATGAAATATGAACGGCGCCTCGCTGTAATACTTGTATTAAATATCTACATGAGGACATCCTCATTAGCAAAAGGTAAAGTTTCATTTAAGGGGTCGAACTTCTATGGGGCGGGTCTATATAGACTCTATAGAGGGTCACACTTCTATAGAGAAAAGTGACCCAGGGTCACTTTTCTCTCGCTCACAGAGCGACGTCGGGCCACCAATTTATACCAAAGACATCGCCACGATTCTCCCGCGATCTTTTGTCTGCGACGGCCAGAAATCACTGTGTGTTTCCTTCAAGCTTGCAGCTGAATGGGTTTGATGTCTGGAAAACACAAAGATGGCTAATATTAGTGCAGATTCTAAGCCCATCAGTTTAACAATGTGTCTGCCCTTGAATTAAAATGCAAGGATATAAAAACAGATGGGGAGAATACAAATAAAAAAATAAAAAAAACAACATGAATTTTAATACAGGATGTTTTGTGAAATACATGTAACATAACAGAGATGCTGTTTGAGAACAGAGGCGTCCTTCACACTCCTTTCTTTCTCATTTCTTTGAAATGTGCGGTTTGCTTGTGCTAAAAATTTGTTTTTATCAAAGTCAAATGAAAAGGAAAAACTAAAAAAGGAAAAAAAAAAAAATATCACAAAAGTTGAGAACAAGCACCTTTTTTTTCTAGTTTGTTTGTTTTCCCATTTGCACTGTTCCACACGGTTGTTGGAAGTTGGTGCCATCGCTGCCATGGTCTTTGCTTAAACGGGAGGAGGAGGGTGTGTGTGTGTGTGTGTGTGTGTGTATGTGTGTGTGTGTGTGTGTGTGGGGGGGGGGGGGGGGGGGGGGGGGGGTCCTGAGGGCCCGGGGAACCTGGCATGGTGCTGACCGCGCCGCCGTTTCCTCTGAAAGGAATGTCTGGTGTGGCATCAGTCACTGCTGGCATTCTGGAGATGGTCTGCCAGTCCCTCATCATTGTGCCACCGCTGCACACACACACACACACACACACACACACACACACACACACACACACACACACACACACACACACACACACACACACACACAAACATAAACGCGTCACACTCGGCTCCCACCCTGTGCAGGGTAGTGATAGGCAGAGGACGAAGAGCGCACATCCTTATCGACGCCAATCCAGATGAACCTACAGACACGCTTCCCCAACACCCCAGACCCACTCGCTGCACAGTTGGCCACCATTAGCCTTCTTTTTAGCTATGGCAGTCCTAAGGCTAAGGGGGTGGGGGAGGGGGGGAGGGGGTCCCCATTGCCAAGGTGCACCCTTGATTTGCTACATTTCCCCGGGCTACGGCGGCCTCTAGGCTTGCTGGCCCATGGAGACATAAGCCCCGGCCTCCCTGGAGGCTCTCGGCCAACCTAGACGCCTGGCATGGACCGAACCGCCCAATGGGAGCCATCCAAGAGCTGTGGATGGCTATGATATGTTTCCACCGAGGGCAATTTCAATCATGTGGAATTTCGATGGATGAAAGGAATGCGTTTCGCTGGGGGTGGACTGAGCGAGCGTGAGTCAGTCAGGCTGCTGCTTTCACACATTAGCCCCGTCTCATGGCACGAAATTACAAAGAATCCTCCATCAAAACAACCAGCGAGTGAATTCAGGCTGCAGCCTTCCCAGTGTTAACAACGTGAACTTCACAACACGGCAATAAAGCAACACCTTTTCTCTTTTGTGATCGCACGGATAGTTTTTGGTTTGAGTAAATCCATTAAAAGTAGTTACGCCACTTTTATTTTAAGTTCCTCTGAGTTCAAAATGTCTTTCAAGTTTAAGGTGGCAGCCATTCCTGGTGGTACCCTTGAATTCACTGGTGGATATTAGCGTATCGAACTTGAGATCTCTTTGCAAATTCTTCCAAAAACCACACGGCAATTAAAAGCACTTGTTTTCTTTTTTTTTCCAAATCCATCCAACCTTCAGGTACATTAATAAGAAACCACTTGTTAATGTTATCTGCGGGTTTCCAGAACCGTTCACACATCACACAGTGACGTTATCATCAGGACCAGTGGCCGCGTACAAGGCTACAAACAGTTCGTACTGTGTTTACTTTCAGCTTATGTGAGCGTCTTTATTTCGTGGTTAAAATGGTATTAAAGCGAAATGCTGGACATTAACCCGTTATTGGACAGGTGACCATATTTGGTAACTTTCACATTTTTTCCAAATTCCAAAGAGTAAATCGATGACCTTCGTAGATTAAGGCCCCGTTTACACCACGTTTAATGTGAAAAGGCATCATTTTTACATTTTGGTTTCTGAAATGTTGACGTTTACGCAGTTTCGTTTTGTAATGAATCCGCAGACATGCGCACAGAAAACAAAACACTACAAACATGGAGAACACAGACATTCTAGTGGACAGACCACCAAGTTGGATTGTTATTACGGTGACCGTCAAAATAAAAGTCCCAGGAGAATATGGACTTGCAGTCATGACACTCTGGAGGCCGCCATGTTTGTTGTTGTTGTTGTCCATCTACCACAGATTTCCACAGAATTGTAGTGTTTTTGAAAATTTCCACCTTGGAAGCTATTTTCAAAAAGTTGCATTTTCAGTGGCTCCCGGCACTTTTAACACGTAAACAGAACACAACGGAAACTTTTGGTCGTCATGTGAACGGGACCTAAATGATTGAAGAAACAGCTGAACTCTGAGATAAATGCTGCTGTTATGTTGTTTTTTTCTTCATTTCTCCCTACCAGTGAGAGTTTTCTTTAATTTGAATTCCTGGAATAATTACAATAACAACACATTTCAAACGTGAACACAACGCACATAAAACTGGTGAAGCTTTTTTCTTCTTTTTTTTTTTCACGAAGGCCCGATTCCTCTTGTAGTCCATTATTCAGGCTGGAGTTTTTAAATAATACATCACAACGTAGAACTCAATCGCATGTGAACAATCTTTTTCAGAACTCAAGAGACAAAACGATCTAAATTAGAGATTCACAAAATAACTGTCGAGTTTAATGCCTTTCAGTCATTTCCAGTTCATAAATATATCAATGAGTGCTGTGTGAATGGTTAAGTCTTCAATAATAAGAGCATAAATCCAAAATATTCACAGTTTTTAATACAAAAAAAAAAAGCAAAAGGAAAAGTCACTCTGCGATGGGAACGTGTATAAAAACATGCTGCGACCCATCTCCATATCTTTACAAGGCACTTTGTGGTGCAGCAGGATCCTGCAACAACCTGCAAGACAAGTCACGCAAGTCTCTGCTACGTGTTCGTCACCTTGGTAGCGTGTGCTTAGTCATGTGGAGAAAAGCAACTGGTAAATTAGCACGTCGACACCCGTGTTCCTCTATTTGTGTCTGCATTCGTACCGCTGGTGCTGTCGTGTACCACAACACTCATCCTAGTGATTAAATCATGATCAGTGGAAACTTTTCAACTGTAAGAAAAACCAAAATTGCAGACAGCTCGAGACTTTTCAGTGGCCACTTTACAACCTTTTGATTTTCAGACAGCGTCGATGTGTTGTGCGTGTCCCGAGGGAGGAATTTCCTTTAGAGTTTCACTTCTGTTTGTATTATCAATCAATCATTTAATCTTTATTTATATAGGACTTTTCATGACAAATCCGATGTAATACAAAGAGTGCTTTACACAGTCAAAACAAACACATTAAACCCTCCTTCAACACTCTCTCACATCTGCAGTGAGGAAACACGAGAGCCCGAAGAAGACAGGAGAAGAAAAAAAATCAACCGTGACAAAACTGTAAAATAACAGATATACTCAAATATGAGAAATATGATGGGATAAAAACTTAAAAAGTGATAAAAGTGAATGAAACAAAAACATTGGTGAAATATTAATATGTGGCCATATTTTCTTAACACTTAAATAAACTCCAATAGTAACGCTACAACAACAACACTACAACAGTGACGCTACAACAAGAACACTACAATAGTAACTCTACAATAGTAATGCTACAATAGTAACGCTACAATAGTAATGCTATAATAGTGACGCTACAATAGTGACGCTACAATAGTGACGCTACAATAGTGACGCTACAATAGTGACGCTACAACAATAACACTACAATAGTAACTCTACAATAGAAATGCTACAATAGTAACGCTACAATAGTGACGCTACAATAGTGACGCTACAATAGTGACGCCACAATATTGACGCTACAATAGTAACGCTACAACAATTACACTACAATACTAACGCTACAATACTAACGCTACAATAGTAACACTACAATAGTAACGCTACAACAGTAACGCTACAATAGTAACGCTACAATAATAACGCTACAATACTAACGCTACAATAGTGATGCTACAATAGTAACGCTACAATACTAACGCAACAATAGTGACGCTACAACAATAACACTACAATAGTAACTCTACAATAGAAATGCTACAATAGTAACGCTACAATATTGACGCTACAATAGTAACGCTACAATACTAACGCTACAATAGTAACACTACAATAGTAACGCTACAACAGTAACACTACAATAGTAACGCTACAATAGTAACGCTACAATAGTGACGCTACAATAGTGACGCCACAATATTGACGCTACAATAGTAACGCTACAACAATTACACTACAATACTAACGCTACAATAGTAACACTACAATAGTAACGCTACAACAGTAACGCTACAATAGTAACGCTACAATAATAACGCTACAATACTAACGCTACAATAGTGATGCTACAATAGTAATGCTACAATACTAACGCAACAATAGTGACGCTACAACAATAACACTACAATAGTAACTCTACAATAGAAATGCTACAATAGTAACGCTACAATATTGATGCTACAATATTGACGCTACAATAGTAACGCTACAATACTAACGCTACAATAGTAACACTACAATAGTAACGCTACAACAGTAACACTACAATAGTAACGCTACAATAGTAACGCTACAATACTAACGCTACAATAGTGACGCTACAATAGTAACGCTACAATAGTAACGCTACAATAGTGACACTACAATAGTGACGCTACAATAGTAATGCTACAATAGTAATGTTACAATTGTCATGCTACAATAGTGATGCTACAATAGTAATGCTACAATAGTAACGCTACAATAATTGCCCACAGTGACTTAGATAACTAACCTCAATCTGATACTTGGTTTGTAAATAGCAACGCTTTAGATTAGTCGTTACTGAAAAAAGTGGTCATATGAGAGTAGCGCGTTACTAATTAACACGTTACCGACATCACTGATTAACAGTCAGTGGAGCATCTTTCTGAATTTATTATGAAGCGTTCATCCTCTGATAAACAGGAGTTTAATGAAATAATAACCTCCAGGACAACAGCTTTGGCTAAGGCTGCAGGTAAGACTTCAGTAATTCACTTGGAAGTTGAGCAGTTTATTGTCACGTTATTCCCAACGCGTCCGCTCTAACAATTCAGGCATCGGTGAATCTTTCTCTCGTCGCTCGGCCAACAGTGAAATGGCAGCGGATTATCTTTGCCAGTGCTTCAGCCGGTCACGTGCTTGTCTTCCTGCTTCAGTGGCCCTCAACGTTGGCACCGGACACACAGTTTGGCACCGTTGAGTCTCTTTCAGTGTGAGCAGATCTCATGGAAACGTGGCCCCACAATAAGACACGAAAAAAAACCCAGTAACATCGTTTGCTGGTCGCTTTTTGCTTCCGACGCATTCCGGACCTTAAACATCAGCATCAATATGGTTTTTACAATTCATACCAGCTGTCATGGTGTCAAAAGACGGTCATTAAAGACGGCACACGTCACAACACGCCTCTAATCAAAGGGTTAAACGCACTCTGATGAAGGATTACGGTCATTTTTAATCTCGACGTATTGTTGTTGTTTTTCTAATTCGCCGTGACGCCGCCGCCTTGATGGTTTTTGATTAATACGTCCAGGAAGTGTTTGTGAGCAAGACGTATACGGTGATTCATCTGCAAAATAATCCAATCATTACCAACTAATGACAGTTGGGGGGATGGGGGGGGGGGGGGGGGGGGGGGGGTGAAAAATGATGCGAGCCGTCCGCGGATTCCCAACATGCATCAGGGCCCCGCAGACGCAGAGGATTGGAGGCCCCACCTGTCACCGCCACGCCGTAATTGCATTGTGGGCTCTGCGCTCTGCGCGGCTCGCGCTCCTCTCTTCCCCATCCGCCGCCGTTCAGCTGCGCAGACAATGCTCATCTTAATGAAGCCGTCTGACGAGGTGGCAATTACAGACTTCTGTCACTGTCACCGGGGGCAACCGGGGAGGAGGTGGAGGGGGCGGCGGCGGGGATGGTTTGGTAGGGGTGGGGGTGGGGGTGGTGGGGCATAGGATATCTCACCCCCGAGGGCTTCTCCACACCCGCTGCGTTACGCTGGATGGCAGGGTGGCTAAGCTGCTGTCAAAGGAGAGCGCGAGCTGGATTAGAGGTTTTACAGTGTGAGTGATTGTTAGGAGTGAAGTGATGCGCCGCGGCGTGTGGAGATGTCTCCGGATTGACGGATGATCCAGTGACACTTCCATGTACGCTTGAAAATGAAGCGGTGCTGCCATGTGCAGTCGGAGTAACGCTTCCTTCAAGTGGGCTTTTTTTTTTTTTTTTCTTCCTCAATTTTTTTTTTTCCTCTGGAAAACACACACATGTTAAAAATGAATTTACAAATCATTTAAAACAGCTCAACTCCTCACGTGTTGTGGTGCTTTTAAACGTCAGAATAAAAAGACTTTTCTCTCAATTATTTCCTTTTGCGTTTGAGACCTTCAAAATGCCGGCGATGCTGGAAAACATGGGAACAAGTGTTTTTGGGAACCGTCCTGTAGTTGCTATGTCTGTTTACGTCACTTCCCAAAACAAACAATATTGGAATACAAATTAATATTCCACAAGTCTTTGGGATGATTGCGCTTTTGAAAAAGAACTACTCCGTACAAATTTTTAACTATTAATAAAGAAAACTTTCTAACCAGATTACATTGATTCCCATTGTTTTTGTGGGTTACAGCAACAAATGGAAGTAATGTTTCTGGAAGGACGGTGGACAGTCAGTCATGCTTAACTCAGAAAATACATATGCTATAATACATTCAAGAAAAACAACATCAATAAATTAGATTTTCAGTTATTTTAAAAGGTTTAACTCTTTATTTTGCCAAGTGACTTTGTCTTTTTTCTTAAGTGACAAGTTAGAATACTGGAGGAAAGATGTGGTTTGGTGTTAAAATGGGAGTTTTCTGATGTTTGTGAGAGTTCTAGAATGTTTTAGAGTTCAGGAATATGCTGGCCTCAAACATTTCAGAGTTCTAAAATGTTTCAGAAGTCTTGCATCGGTGGGAGAACTTGAATATTTCAGGATTCTGGAGTGTTTCAAAGTTCTGGAAAAGGCCGTGGTTCTACAATACTTCACAGTTCGGGAAATCGGTTCCAAAATGTTTCAGAGTCCTAGAATGTGTCAGACGTCTACATCGTTTCATAGCTCCACATTTTCTCAGAGTTGTTGAACTTGTAGAAATATCTATAATCAACACCCTAGACGAAAAATGTTCAATTTCCAAGTATTTGAATTAGTCTTACAGTTACTCTTGAGCTGATCAGGTCGAGGTGAATCAGTACCTCAGTCTACATTCTCCAGTAGATCAGTGTGTAGATCGACACAGTGTTCTATGGGGTGATGCCAGTAACACGTTATTAGTAACGCGTTACTCTCATATGACCGTAACTCATTTCAGTAACAACTAATCTAAAGCGTTACTTTGGATAAGTTACTTATCCAAATCACTGTGTTACTATTGTAGCGTTACTATTGTAGCGTTACTATTGTAGCGTTATGGCGCTGCTTCCAAACAGACGCACAGTCGATACAGTCTCCTCACACTCACCTGACCCGCCCCCTTCTCCACTCTCAGCCAATCACAGGCCAACTCACTCAGGCGACACAAAAGAATCAGAACCAACAAACATCATCACTAAACCTTATTATTGCACCAAGAACACAACTGCAGAGACGATACACTATCTTTGTAATTTTCCTAAGAAAAAAGATATATTGGCAGGAAGCCCCGCCCCTTTTATAAATCAATCAATCAATCAATCAATCAATCAATCAATCAATCAATCAATCAATCAATGAAAGACTTTATTTGTCCCCGGGGGCAATTAAAAGGTAAATAAATACAAGTAATAGTAAAAATCTGACAATAAAAGCTTGAGTCAGATATAAATACAACAAAGAATGAAGGTCAAAGGTTAAATATGTGTCAGCAGGAGGCAGTGAGCATCAGCAATGTGTAATGTAGTAATGTGGCGAAGGTGGGGGGTGCTGTTGGCAGCTTGTTAGCTTGTTAGCTTGTAATCTACCTTAGTTACTTGAAAAAAGGTAATCAGTAAAGTGACTAAGTTACTTTTTAAAGGAGTGACTAGTAATCAGTAATTGGATTACTTTTTCAAGGTGACTGTGACACCAGTGGTCTTATGTAACCCGTCAGGCTGTTGGAGGTGTGCGTAGCGTCGGCGCAGAGGTTATGTTGCGGCGGTTTGTGGCAACGCATAGCCGTCACGTATCCAAATTTATTTATATAGCGCATTTTAACAAGTTGACCAAAGTCCTTCACAGTCAAAAAATAAATCGGTGAGTTAAAAGAAAACAGGGTAAAAAACAATGCCATAATATTACAGTGCTCAATCAGTGATAAAAGCCAGTGAGTACATTTGTGTCTTGAGTCGACACTTGAAGGACTCAAGAGACCGAGTGGTTCTGATGGAACGAGGCAAACGACTCAAGAAGACGGGCTGCGGCCACGGAAAAAGATCGGTCACCTCTTTTTCTAGATCTCGGAATATCAAGGACCATCTGATTTGCTGACCTCAATGATAAAACAGGAGCATGAACGTGTATAAATAAGAAGGTGCCAAGCCATTTAGTACCTCAATAGACCAGTGATAAAATCTTGAAAAAACTATTCTGAAAGAGACAGGAAGCCAGTGGAGTGAGGCGAGAACTGGGGTGATGTGCACTCATTTCTTTGTTCCTGTTAAAAGTCGGGCAGCAGGAAGTACAAGTGTTATGGAATTTAATAAGTACTCATATCACTACTTGCTATCTATAAGTCATTAAAGGTTAGTACTCTTACTTTGACTCATCTTTTAAAAAGTGGTATTGCTGCACCCCCAGTTGGAGTTTTCTCACTTTGCAGAAGATAGCCTGTGTACATTTCACACTGCTGGAAAGTATTTACGTTGGGAAGTACTTCCTTAAGATGATGGGAGTATGAACTTGGCTGCGCCCATTGTTTGTTAGCCGGGTTCTTAAAGAAGAAGGGAGTGTAAACTCAGAACTCATTTTCAGTAATAAGTCAGATGGTTTAAAATAAACTGCATTGACTTGAATTGTTGCCGTTGTGTTCAGTTGCATTGGAGGAATCTCAAACGTTTTCATGTCTGCTCCACGAGCAGAAATTAAACCACTGCATTGAGGTGTGTTGAATTAATCCTGAATCCGCGCGCCGGTGTCATCACAAGTTTGTCAGCAAACAACAAGTCGCCGTAAATTCTTCACCTCAAAACAGCCGGCCGTGTCTTCGCATGTACGCCGATAGACATTAGGAACACAATTAGCTGTGGCCAGGCTTTGCTGGTGAATTATGCAGAATTAGAGATTCTTCTGGTTGCAGTGGCGTCAAAAAAAAAAAAAAAGCTGCGGTGGCGAAAAGGGAAGTGTGCATAAGAGGCTTAAAGGCATTCCGATTCTTAATGGTGAAGTGATGGATGGAGTACAAAAAATAAATAAAAAATGGCATTGCCGGCCCGGATAAACGGTTGAGTACAGATATAGCTCCCTCGAAAGATAAACAGAGCCAGCCTTTATGTGTTATGTTAATGGGAACAACTGGAGAAACAGTTTCGCCAAGGCGAATTCAAACGCTGTCGGTGTGAAGGAATTTGGTTGAACGTGCAAAGTAAAAGTTTCCCCCTTTTTAAAATCTTAAAATCGGCAAAGCCATTAAATCGCAATGAACGGGTTTATTTCTAATGAGGAGCGATGCGTTTCAACAACAACAACAACAACAAAAACCCTCAAACTGATTCCAGTCACGCCGTTAAATCCTCGCAGCAGCAGCAACATGTGTTTCCTGTGTCCGCGATTGTGTAGTCAACACGTGTTAGTATATATTTGCTCCACCAGTGTCAACCATTCCTGCAAACAGACAGAACAGCAAACACAAACCTCCACGCTGCAGTTTAGCACTGCTGCGCCTTCCATTTATCTCACGCTGCCAATGAAGATTTCACCGAACCACAATTTTAACCTCTTAATCTGGAAGGCGATATCATGCCTGGTAACTTCTGTTATTCCCTTTCTTTCACAAAACTATTGTCATGTGATGGCTCATATATTGGCTGCCCGGTTAGCACGTGGAACCAAAACTACATAGAATCAAAAAGCTTTTTTTTTTTTTTTTTTTAATCTCTTCACGGATTGAATTACACAATTTAATTCCTCATCTTTTATTACATTCACTAGTTCTTGATATGTTTCCTCAACAGAATAACACGACTGAGTAGTTCGCTCCAGGTTGAGTTTGCATGTTCTTACCGTGTACTTTTGAGTACACCGCAAAGTCCATAAATATGTATGAGACTAACTGACGCGTTTACAACACAAGTGAAAATGCATCATTTTGGCATTTTGGTTTTACGAAAAGTTTCACGTTTTCAATGCAACTTTTTAAGAACGATGTTCATTTACACGGAAACTGCAGAAATGTTGAAAACAATGTAGTTCTCATGCCAGGCCATGTTGTTTTGTAATGAAACCACACACACACACGCAAGCAGAGAACAACACGCTATGAACATTGACGATGGCAGCAGACGAACATTCATATGGACAGATTACCAAGTTGAATTGTTATTACGGTGACTGTCAAAATAAAAGTACGAAGTCCCAGGAGAATATGGAGTCATGACACTCGAGAGGAAACGTTGTTGTTACTATTTATTTGTCCATGTGCAGAAGAACTATTTACTGCAGTTGTGGTGCGAATGCGCAGTTGTAGCGTTTCGGAAATGTCGCGTTTTTGTCCGTCTCCAAGGAGACAAGGTCAGAGAGTTTTCAAAAAGTTGCCTTTTCCCTGATTCCACAGAGACAGAGTTGAAGTGTTTTCAAAAAGTTGCATTTTTCTCTCGTTTCCACTGGAACAGGAGTCGGACTCTGAGCATTTTTAAAAAGTTCCACCTTGGGAGTTGCATTTTCCGAGGCTCCACGTACCGTTGTTGTGAAAAGAGGCACAGAAAACACAACAAAAATTTAGCGCTTTACCTTTACACAATCCAAAATGATAATTTGAGGGTAACTGGTAGCTGTTCACCTCCAAAGCAGCAAAGAAGATATATAGATGGATTATATACTGTTAAAAATCAAAGCACATTTCAATGTCTCTATTCTCGTAATGATGAAAATACCAAATATAAGTGTATTTATTGGGTGGAATTTAATGGTGAAAGTTCTTGAATATGTAACATCACACTAAACACTAAAGTCTTTTGCTCCCATTTCACTTGAAACTACAGAAGCTTTGGCTGCTTTCTTCATTTGGCTCATGTTTTTATAGCGGATCCTCTTCCTATTTGCTCAGGGATCCATGTTGGTAATCTCCAGGCAACCATTTTTTCACCAAAAAGTAAAAAAAAACGTGCACAGAAACCTTATGTGTCCATTTTTAGACATGATATTGCTACATGCTATATGCTGTTTAAGATGATTTAATTATGTTTGGACAGCTAGACTTGGAATCATTGACAGAAGAATCAAGGAAAAATGTGACACTATTATAATACATAAAAGAAATATATAATTATTTTTATGCTGACTCCTAAAGAAAAGTCTTGAAATATCCTTGAAAGGTCCCCATCGTGTTTGGAAAAATGAATTATCTTAATTAGTGTGACTCTTCCATGCTTCTCGATGTGTCGGATAAAGATTAATTTTGTGTTTGTTTCTCGGGTTTACGCGCTCTTCCTCTGTCTCCCTTTTGCAGGATACATCAACACAGGTGTGCCGTGGTGGCTACGAGCGTTGCCATGGTTACATCATGTCCACCTGCCCTATATAATTACGTGCGGTACCGCCACATAGTTCGGAACGAAAACAGTGTAGCGTCGACGCGTCGTCAGTCCGTTCCTCTTTATTACTATTTATTACCACGGGTGTCTAAATCGTCTTTGTGAAGGAGAAAACCTTTATTTTGAAATCTCTTGATACTGCACGTCAGTGATTTTTTTAACTGAAGCAAATTTTTATACTAAATATCACCAGACGTCTCTATTTTTTTTAATTTTATTTCTTGGGTCGTAAGCTATTATCACGCAGTGTTTTTCAGCCCCAACATTCGACACCGAGCTCGTCACACTTGGTCGTTAGCGCTGCGCTTTGCACGCTGCGACTCCACCACATCGGCGACCTTTACCGTATGCTAAGTTGCTGCTGTCCACCACATCTAATTTCATCACACAAACCTGAAGATAAGAAAAAAAAAAAAAACATAACTAATGTTGACAATTTCAACACAACTATATCTGTGTGTGTGTGTGTGTGTGTGTGTGTGTGTGTGTGTGTGTGTGTGTGTGTGTGTGTGTGTGTGTGTGTGTGTGTGTGTGTGTGTGTGTGTGTGTGTGTGTGTGTGTGTGTGTTCGTTGGCGGGATCATCAGTGTGGCTTTAATTGACATGTTTTTGTCACTGCTGGTCATCAAAGTGTGTAATATTTAATTCTACCTATAAGTTTGGGCGGTTTCACTTCGCTGCTGTTGCTTTGGTTACATGACCTCTGCCGTTGACAGAAAGAGATAATCACATTTGCGTCTCGCAGCAGACGTTGATAGAAGTGTGCAAAACCAATTTGTGGCCAACTTTGATCCGGTGACTACCGCCGCTCACCCTATTTATACCTCGGCGCTAATTAGCTGGTTCGAAAAGTTTATCCGGAAGGTACGGCACCATCGACAGAGTGAACAACCGATCACACAACATTCCCGAACCCGAACCGTAGGTGCGAGAACCTTCGATGGAAAACCAATATTTCTCAAACGGGAGGTGAATTCTGGAAACCAGAACCACGCAGAGACTCCTCAAGAAATGTCTTATCTTACTTCGACTCTTTAAAGTTGACCCAGACATGACACTCTACTTTAAGTCTTTAAAAAAAGGCTGTGATACCGATAGGCCTTGTGAGGAACACAAACACTTCTGTCGATGATGTTTGTGTCTCTGTGCGTTAAGAATCCTCAGCGCTCTTTACTCTCTTGGAGCCAATTCCATTCAGATGTCACGGATGTTTTCGTTCATCACATATGCCGTCCCCACTTCCACTTGAATTTATTGAAGTTCACGCAGTCCATCACTAATGTGACAGTCTAAAAGTCCCTCTAGTGAGCTCTACTGAGAACAGGCAGTTTCTGTTTCTGTGTCAGAAACAGCTGTCCGGTGTTTCAGATTAAGTGGTTTCCCTGTTATCTGGTGACCCTTCAGCTGTTGTTATTGTTATCAACCCGACAGAAATCCGTAGCTGTGCTGACGATTGCCATTACACAGCATTTACAATGAAGTTTCAAAGTGTCATACCTTTTATGAGTCTTATTTTGATATATGCCGTTACTCGCAGCAACGACAGACGCTAAAGGAAGTCGGTCACTTTGTCACTTAGTTTGGTCGTATGTGTTGTTCCAATTACTACCAAGTAGCTAACGCTTGCTCCTGTTACAGGTTTTTCATGTTATACTAAATTTATTCAGTATATCGGTGCGGCAGAGCTCCACTACCGCAGGGACTGGTTATTTCCCCGTATGATGTCATGAAGGGAAAGATCTCCGATTCACCTGTGTGAGCTCATGGTCTCTAAAAAGGTGGAGAGAAGTGAGAGAGATGACAGACTTTCTTCACTTCTGGAGCCTCAAACACAGGCTATGTGGACACATATTAGTGTTAGAAAACCTTTAGAAATTGAATTCTCCCTCATGTGGGACCTTTAACTAAGACCCTTAACAGAGCTACTCTTTAACAGCTGGATGAATAAAACCGGTCCTGGTTCCTGATTCAATCCAATCCCCAAAATGCTGAATTTTAATTAAGTGTCTGCGCGTTCAGTTATTTACCTTTTTACACTTTTAAACTTTCTATTTATATGTTTATATTAATTGATTTTATATTACTGTATGTGTACTTTTAAGTGTACCTTTGGCCACTTTATTATTAATGCACAAGAGAGTAGCGCCATTGATTTCATTATATTACACATATGATAAATAAATCTTCTTGTCTCGTCTCGTCTCGTCTCGTCTCGTCTCGTCTCGTCTTGACTCAATTGGACAATCCATATTTAAGGGGAGAGTTTATTAATTTCCTTAAAGGGCTTCATGCAAGATGGAAAACTAACTAAATGCATCCATAATTAAATAAAAGTCCGACCATGAAGGTTTTAGTGCCAGTGCGTCCAGTTATGGGACAATCTTGAAACTGAATGACAGCAAATGTCCGTGAAGTCCATAAAAATGATGATTAGAAGACTTTCCAGAGGAATAAAGTTTCAGTGCCCGATTTCATCGAGAGAAAGTGGGTTAAATATTACCTGGACTCTTTAAGAAACAAGCGAAGGTCTCATTAGTTTGAACTGGCGCTGACCTAACAATGTATCAGCAGTTGTTCTACCTGCGGTGGCTCATCTGGACCCAGACAGACGGAGCTTTGTTTCCAGCCGCGCTGGCCCGGATGTTTAGGTTTTAGTAATGAGCACACAATCTGATTCAGGAGGCACAGAGCGTTCAAACTTTAACCTAGTTTGCAAAAACTCTACAAATAAAAGTGCAGCTGAGTGGCAGATAATATTTTTTTGACACACTTTGACGCCCGACGGTGAATTGAAATGACTCACGGTTAAAATCCCCCTGAAATATTAGCGAGCGGAGTTACTTCAGTTTCTCTCTCTCATCCTCCCGTGTCTGTCGGTGATTCATCTCTCACAAGTTGGTGAAAATTTCCACGTCGCCTTCCACCTGGTGACAACAGACAACCGCGGCTAAATCCCACCCACGCGTTTCACTCTAAATTACCAGTAATCAACCTGTTTATTAGTTACCGCCTCATCCTGCGTTCCCCTTCCCCGCGGTCGGCGCCAAAGTGTGATTGACAAAGCTTCAGGAGTGGACCAGAGACGGCGGACGCCCGCACGCATCGCTCACGCCTTCAGCCCGCCGCGCTGCCCGTTAGCGTGTAATAGGCGCTATTAATAAAGCCGAGCCAAGCGTGACTCCACTTTCTCCGCCGGCGCGCCGCCCCTCATGGCTGACTCCTTACCGCGGATTCGGTTGTGTTGAGTTTGGATCCGTCTAATCACATTTGTTTAATTAAGCACGGCTAATAGACTCTCCAGGAGATAGGGTGTCTCGCTGTGACGGCGGCGCAGCGCGGAGACGCGTGTCGAACACGGAGGCCCGCTCGTCGCCGCAGCTCCCATGGCTCCGGCGCGCCGGCTGCCGCGTCCGTCATCCAGCCACGTACGTCTTGCACGCCCCACACGAACAAGCTCCGGGTTAAATGCTGGATAAATGGATACCAGCAGGCTGTTTAGCATAAACGTTCCTTCTCCAGCAGTTGCGGCGCCGCGGCGCTGATGTGGAACATCTTGAGCATGCTCTTTCCTCCCGACGCCATGACAGGAAATCTGAGTTTAATGTCCTTGTGTGCAGGTGGCATCGCTTTTGTTGTAAATAATCTGTGTTATTAACATATATAGAAATGCCGGTTTCATTGCAAACGTATCGCCGGTTTAATGAACTGTTTACCAGAAGTTTTCAAACACCTGCTGTCTGCCTGCTCCCCAGGCAAAAGGGAATACAGTCATTTTATTTTTCAGACTGAAATAAAAGCTCTTTATTTAAAGTTTACTACGCAGCAGACACATAACATCGGCAGCACACGGGCCCTCGATGTGTTTCACAAAATGCTGGCTTCAGATGGATCAGCCCAAATAAATAGCTATTGTCAATTCTTATCACGCTGGCGTGGTGGTGTTGTGTTTGACTCTGTTCGGGGGGGTTTATCTGTGTTTTTCTGGTTGCCTTCCCACAGTCCTAAAAACATACGTTTGAAGTTAACTGGTGACGCTCATTTCACTGTGCGTCTCTTTGTATTTGACCTATAAATTCTTATCTGTTTCATTAACAAAGAGGAGAACCTATTTCAACCTTCCAGTTGACTGGTGCACCGTTAAAAAGAACCTACATAACTTCTGCGCTCAAGAAAGCCTTTGACATTTTGCTTAACTCTTTATTAATTGACAGAATCAGTTGGTGACTTCTGCTTTTCTTTGGTTTTCTTATCAATTAAGAATAGTTAATTGATGACGGCATAGTGGAGCAGTGGTTTGCGGTCTCACCTCACAGTGAGAAGGTCAAGGTTCAAATACCAGCCAGGTTTTTCTGTGTTGACTTTGCATGTTCTCCCGGTGTGTGCGTCGGTTTCTGGGTTTAAATTGGTGTAAACGTTTCCGCTGTGATGGACTGGTGACCAGTCCAGGGTTCAGCCTGACCTCATGGATGGATGGATAATCGATGGCCACCACATAATAGATAAATAAGTAGTTTTGTTAGTCGTTGAAATAGGTGTTGCTCCTGTCAGGGTTCTGGAAATTTTAAACGGTACCTCTGGTCTCCATGCCTCCTCACACCTTGAACAGATCCGGCAGGAAACCTGCTAAAGTGCATGCAAAGATGAGCACGTTCAGTTTATGTGAGTTTTTTTCAACTCGGATGAGACCATGAGTGACAACATGTGCAAACAGGTGTAATCAAATAAGGCCTTTGCATGCCTTAGAACATGTTTACATGAGCCCCAGAACTTTTTTAGCATGTAGCATGTAGCATGGCGGTACGTGCTGAGCATTGAAACTGCTGAGCAACGTCCTTCGAACTCTGCTGGTCCAAATGTCTCTGGTGATGAAGTTGCTGATGTCGTACGGACTATCTTTCACTCCCTCTTAATATTTCAGCGGATTTGTCATTGATATTGAAGAATCTCCAAACCGCTGACGTCGCTCATACTCGCAGGTTTGTATGATTTAATACAGCGATATTTGCCGGACCTTTGTTTGTCACTTCAATGAACTGAAATCCTGTTGGGAGGTGCATCCGACCGTCACAGTTTCTCGGTTTTAAAACTCACTGAAATCTTCCCAATCAGCTTCAAGCACATCAACTTCAATGACTAAATGTTCACTGACCGCCAGATAAATTGCTTTCATATCTGTTTGTTTCCTAACACCAGGATCACCGTCTTCAGCTGGAACGTTATGCTCCATCGCTTCATGTGTCAGAGCTTTAGATGGGCGACTCGGTGGAGGGGTGGTTTGCACTTTTGCCTCCCAGTAGGAATACTTGTGTTTGATTCTTGGCCTTAGATGGATCCGTTACTTCAGGGGTACAAGTGACCTCAGTTTGAGTCATAAAGGATGTGACGATTTACCCCCCAACCGTCAACCAACCAAGAAAAAGACAATCTACAAAACTTCTTTCATGCTGGCTGCGATCATAGTTCAGGTTCTGCTCACACCTTTTCTTCTCTTTTTTTGGGGGGGATGTTTTGGAACTAAGTGTTGCAATAGTGTGACAAAAATGACTAAAACAAGCTGCAACTGAGGCGCCGTTTACATGAATGAATGAATGAATGAATGAATGAATGAATGAATGAATGACCGGTTTATTTTTGTTACAGTTTCAGTGCAAAAGTTGAATTTTGTGCATTGAGTTTCTTTTTAAACATTCACGCACACATTTTTCTTTTTCTATTTTTTTTTTTTACACTATCTGTAGCCGAAATGGGTTTGGGATGAAGCCAAGGCTTATATTTGCCTCTCCCTTAAAAACCCATAAAGTTCCCCAGGACACCAGTGATACAAGAGAAAAAAAAACAAAAAACCCTGAAGAAACAAAACATCACAGAAACAACACGGAAGAGAGAAACGGAACAAAATGCAACAGAAGTCATTTTTCATTGAAACCATTCATTATTTTGACAATGTTTTGAAGTGAAAACAAAAATGTCATGCCGTTTTGTGTCTTTGCACGACAACGCCGTTCGGAGCAACTGAAAATGCAACTTTTTGAAAACGGCTCCCAAGGTGGAAATTTTTGAAAATGTTTCTACTCCATCTCCGTGGAAACGGAGGAACATACTTTTCTGAAAAGCTGCTGCTGTGCACACAGCGGCCATAGCAAGTACTTCTCCTGTTTGTTCTCTGTTTTGTGCACATTTGTTTTTTTCATTTAAAAAAAAGGAACAAAAACAAAACCCAACAGTGACAACTTTTGGCCCGGCATGCTAGCGACAGAATTTCCAGCGTTTCTGCCGTTTCCGTGTAAACAGACACCATTTTGAAAATGTTCCAGTGTAAAACGGAACTTTTCTGAAGAAAAAAAAACACAAAACTTGTGCGTTTTCAGTTGAACCGTTGTCGTGTAAACAGAGCCCAAGTGGTACAGAAGATGACAGGAAACCAGATTCGCTGGGAGTAAAAACCCTCCACACATGCTGAAGGAGAACATGCAAACTGGACACAGAGACGAAGAACTAAAACCTGGAGGATGTCCCCACCGCAAGGCTGGAGCTCACCAAGACGAGCGTCCTCTTATTTTAATCATCCGGGTGCAAATTTGGACAAAAGTTTCCCACAAACATCAACTTGAGTAAGAGTCAGAATTCTTTTCCTGACTCAGTTTTGATGACGTTCGTAGACCAGCTCATGTTCCCCCACAATTCCTTGCGGCGACAACATTTAAAGGGACCCGCTCATCGGAGCGTTCAGGGAAACTCAGGACGACTGAAAAAGGAGCAGATCATGGAAGTTACCAAAGCAAGAATCTGCCTAGAGCAACTTGAAATCATCTAGAACCCAGATCCCAACAGGGAATGTTCTGGATGTTGTAGAACCAACACAGTAAAGTTTTAGTGCAGCTTATTCTCACTCTGATTGGTTCTTTATTCACCTGGCAGCCGTTTACCTTTAGTTCCTCTTTTCCTTTGATTTATATTCAAACCTTGAGGTATTTGACTTTATATCAGAGGTTAGAGCTTCAGGGGGAAGTGAGAGGAACCACCTTTATGTAGTTCATTTTCAGAAATGTGTACTTTTTTCACCACGGCTGACGCCACTAACCTTCACCGCCGTCGGATTATTAATACGCCACCAAGTGGAAGTGTGGTCTGATTGTCAAAACAACGCGATCACCTTTCCTAACACCTTTCCTTAACCCCGTGATGTCATCCGGGGGGGGGTTAAGGAGACGTGGATAGGACAGGAGAGAGGAGGGACTATTTGGACGTGCCCCAGGACACACAAAATAAATGTCTCCATCGGCGGCTGAGTGATTGACAGGTGATCTCCGGGGCGATGTTGAAAACGCGTCAGTGTACCCGAAGAAACTTTCCAGTCGCGGCGAGTCCCCGAACATCTGGGCAGCTGCCACCCTCGTTCAGCTGACGCTCTCCCCGCGCGGTAATGTACTAAGTGACATTAAGCTGCCACAGCTGATGGGAGAGTTCACACCAGACAGTAATTACACTTCGGGGCTGTTTTCTTTCGCCCAGCTGACTGACATCCCATTAACAGCTGGAGGCGTGCGCGCGTCGGCGGCGCCGCCGTGGGCCGGCTTTTGTTGCCCTGATTGGCTCTCATCTCCGCCGTCCTCCTTGGCAGCACGCAAACCACGATTAATAGTGTCTCATCCGAGAGGTGAGCCTGTGAAGTACTTCTGTTTTCACATGTTAAACAGGCGCTGAAAAGCGGCGGCGGAGGAGGGGGAGAGCCCCGCACCTCCACTCCCGTTTGCGGCGGGAGGAAGAGAATCTGACGATCCAGAGCTTTACCCCCAGATAAAGCCGACAGACAAGCCTTAGTCTCCTCGGGAATCCTTGTTAATCTTTAAAAGGTGAGCGGTTCTAAAAAAGAGCTGCCGAGGAAAGTTGCAAAGGGCTAACCACAGGACCAAAGAACAGCGGCGGAGCATTCCAGATTTAGACGAGACGTCTGTCTTTTAGCTCTCGGGCATCTTTCTGAGACAAATTACTTTGAGTCGTCAATAGCCTGTAATTAAAATATACCCACTTGATGGAGAGGCAACAGTGTGTCTCTCTATTTAGTTATGGGTTGGAAAGATTAATTCTGGGGTGTGTAACCCTTGTAATTTTCCAAGTGCTGTTTATTGTTTTTCAGGGAGAGGAAGAAGAAGAAGAAGAAGAAGAAGAAGCAGAAGAAGAAGAAGAAAAAAAAGTGCAGACGATTGAAACGTCTCAGCTCAAGGTCTGCTTTGATTTGTTTACACTTCACACACATTTGGTTCCTTTTTGTGTGTGTGTGTGTGTGTGTGTGTGTGTGTGTGTGTGTGTGTGTGTGTGTGTGTGTGTGTGTGCTTTACATGCCCTCTTTATGCTTCAGTGGCGTCGTCGCGCATTAACAATTTGCATTAACGTTTTGGAAGGCGTCCACGGCTCTCTTCTCTCTCTCTCTCTCTCTCTCTCGCACTAATAATGTTTCCCGGCGTCTGAACGCAAAGGTCAGGGTTTGTTGTTCTTTCAATCACAAGTATTGGCACAACCAATCGGGTGGCAGCGTATTAAAAGCCAAAGTACGAGTGCAGACTCATGCAGGGAGGTCACTATGAGCTGTCCTCTCATCAGGCTCTCCCCCTCAGCAGGAGACTCACTGGTCCCCCTTGTGGCCGAGGGGACAACTGCAGCCCATGTTGGGGGGCGGGGGAGTAACATGAATTGTTGGATAAAACAAGAGGCTGCATTGAAATCACCAGCTGTTGTCCGTAATGATGAAAACATCCCCAACTTAGCATGAATTTATAATGACGCAGAAAGCAAATTTGAATGTCTTTACTGGAACTTTTCAAATCCCATTCAGTCTCCCAGGAGAGAGCGGGTGTGAATCATATGCAGAGATTCTGTGTGTGTGTGAGATTTTTTTCTTTCTTTCTTTCATTCTCACACTTAAATGCAGATCTCAGACACTTCATAGTGAAACTTTTTTGTGGAGTCTCAAAACCACAACAAATGAACTTTTCTGAGAAGTATTTGTGCGTCTGAGCTTACAATAAAGACTCTGCTGCTCTGCCATCATCCGCAGACACACAAACTGGCCGTGGACAGGCCGAATAAATAGCAGGACTCTTCCAGATCAAAACCTTTTAACTTCTGCTCTGACGATCTGTTGTGTCGTGTCAGTGTCTTCGAGCGCTTTTAACCCCCCCCTTGCACCAATTCTATTTTCAATGGGATGTGTAAATTAAGTGTAAATGTAAATGGATCAGTGTGTTATTATGCTAAATCCGGCAAAAGGAACACATTCATATTGTAAGTAAACAGCTGCATTACCTGTGGGCTCCTGCACACCTGCTAGTGCAGAGCAGTTAGCCTGTGTGCAGATGCAAACTGTCAATCATGCCTCACACACACACACACACACACACACACACACACACACACACACACACACACACACACACACACACACACACACACACATACACACGCACACACACGACGCTTCTGAGACAATAAATTCATCCACGCATGAAGCTATTTCATCATTTTTTTCCCCTCCTTCTCTTGATTCATTTCTGTTGGAAACATTTATCTGCAGCACGTTGAGGTATATAAAATAAAACAGGAATCAGTGAATGAAACGTCTCTTCCTCTCGTTTCACTGCATGTAATATGTTCTTTATTAAGACAATTCAGCTCAATTTAACACACTCTGAAACTTGAGAATTTCTCTAAATATAGACTCAAGTTTAAAAAAAAAAAAAAAACCCAGACTTGGATATATTTTCTTTCTTTTTCTTTTTTTTTTTAATGCACCAGTCGATACAGTTACAGCTGGAAATCAATTAAAATAGCGGAAATACATGTACGCGAGAATAAAAGCTCTTTGCCTTCCTTATGTTGATTCAGCTTCAGGCCCTGCTTTATAAAAAAAAGAAAAGAAAATCCAAGAAAAGACAAAAAATCGGTGCGTAAATTTCACAGAAATGCATTCATTTCTTTTCTTATATTGTATTATATTTCTACATAGGCCCGTAATCAAACGATCTGAACGCCTGGACCAAAGTTGCAGGATAAAAAGCAACAGCTTGCACTTATAAAATAATTTTTTGGGGAAGAAAAAAAAAAAAAGTCTAGTTCAGCAACGACGCATTAAAAATGTTCACCGCCGAATAGTCAGAATAATAATTATTTCCCCACTAAAAGCTTTGTTTAAATTGGCGAAATTAATCGGAGGAGGGAGGGGAAAAAAGCAGCTTTCGGCAAACACAAGCAACAGAACAGACTGCAGCATTAACACGTCTTGTTCAAACTTCATTATTCTTCAAAACTTTATTTTTTTTCCTCCTTTCTTCCCCCACCCTCCTATATATTTCTGCGCACTTTGGATTTCAAGCAAATCAACCCATCTGCTTTTAATAAACAGCTCTTTTATGACGGTAAGAGCATCTGATGTATATACAGAGGGTGGGTGGTGTGTGTGTGTGTGTGTGTGTGTGTGTGTGTGGGGGGGGGGGGGGGGGGTAGGCATTATATGGTTTCATATTCCGCTCAGGTGTGTTGGAGTGAAAGCTGGCACGTTGCCCCTCCGCTGGTAAAACAACAGGCTTTGACTCGATCCGGAGCAAAACGCGCGCCGCGGCGCGAAGTCGACTTATTTACCAGAGTCTTTTTTTTTTTTCCTTCTCCTTCTTCTTCTTCTTGACATGCAAACATGTGGCGTGTAAATATGAAAATGAATGAGTGTGAGAGCTCTCCTGGCAGTGGCTTTTCTCTCTCTCTCTCTCTCTCTCTCTCTCTCTCTCTCTCTCTCTCTCTCTCTCTCTCTCTCTCTCTCTCTCTCTCTCTGCGTCCCCGGAGAGCAGCGCGTCGGAGAGGAGCGGCTGTAAAAACCAAAGTGGGGCAATGAGACAAGCTGCGCCACAGCTGGCAAATCATCGATTTGAGCATCAGAAACGGGGAGGGGCGGTTCATTTACCTGCCACCCTCTCTCTCTCTCTCTCTCTCTCTCTCCGCTCTCTCTCTCTCTCTCCCTCTCACAGCCCTCCTTCACATGCCGCCACTCTCTCCTCTCCCTGTACTTCATCACCCCCCGCTGCCCGCAGCGCACGCTTTCCCTTCCTGCGCTCCATCCCGACGCGTGCGCTCCCCGCAACTTCGCTTCCCCCCAAACAGACACCCCTCCGCCGGTGCGGGTTTCCTCCAAGACGACCTCTGTCTCTCTCCCTCCCTCCCTCTTCCTCCTCATCCGTAGGACTTTTGACTTTTTTTAATCTTTTTTTTTTTTTTTTTAGAGACAAAAGCACTTTTCCTTCCCACAGAGCCGGTTGCGTCTTTTTTCCTTTTTTTCTGGGATCTCTCGCGGTGGAAGAAGAGGTTCTTCAACTTTTGATGGAAAACAAGAGATCGAGCGACTGCTGACTTTTAAAGGTACGATGCCGGCACACACTCTCTTGTTGTCATCCTGTCACATGCGTCTCTTTTAGGCTCGATCGTTTTTTGTTTTTTTTTTATTACAACGTCTCAGAAAAGAATTAAAGCAAAACGCTTATATTGGAATTAGAACGACTTTCTCTTCGAAATCACTTAAGACTCACACAGAGCAGAAAGTGGCTGCTTGGATTTAATATTTCATCAAGAGGTACGATGTGTTTTTCTTGAACGTCTTCGTGTGAAATCCTCAATGCACGCATTCACAACTTTTTTTTTTTTTTTTTTTTGTGGTGCCATCTAATTTGGGCCCGAGTCGTTTCTGCACAAATAAGCAGCTCACTCGTGATGTATGCGCGAGGTTAAGCACCAGTCATCTCCTCTAATTCATTCAGCGGAGAAGTGCTCCTCACTTAAAGATCACCCGTCTTCTTCTTTTTGTTTAATGTATCTGGAATAGAAACATGCATGACTCTATAAATGGGGGGGGGGGGAACAACCTCAGCCATCGCTCCCACTCGGTGTTGTGCAGACAAATCACAGTTGTTAGCACACAGCTTGACATGTCTATTAGAACTGCAGAATCCAACTGCCCATCTACTTTTACTACTTTTTATTAGGCCATTAGAGCCACTTCATTTATTCTCTCCATATACTCACTATTTAATTACGTGTCAACTTGCTTCAACACTTTTATGGCTGTGGCATGAAGCACTTTGTGTAACTAAAAAAAAAAAAAAAAAAAAAAAAAAGAAAAGGGAAAACTGACTGAGCCCAACAAGATAAAAACAATAAAAATAAATACAAACAATTAAAAACATAACAAGAGTTTAATGGTTTTCGAGGCTTTCTGCTTGACTTGGTGTGACATGTTTTGTCGTCCTTATTGCTTTTGTCACAGAGCTGATAAAGCGTTTTTCAGGTAGAACCAGACTTTTAATGTGTGTGTGTGTGTGTGAGTGTGAGTGTGTGTGACAGAAAATAGAGCACAGTTATGAGAAGATGTAGTGCCATCTTAAAAGTGCGTGGGCAGCGGTGCTCTGTGGTTTCCAGTTTTTTTTTTTCTTTTTTTTAAAGGGTTTCACTTCTCTGCTCCTCTGTAGAAAATAGCTGACATTTCACACAGCAGCCAGGCCAGTGGCTTCCACGCTCGCATTCGGGTGATAACAGGAGTTTATCCTCCAGGTGCGAGTCTGATCTGTGGAGGATGATGTTCGCAGATCGTTTAATGTTGGTATTAGTGGAAACAACTGCAGGACGACGAGGTCGGGACCTCATTTCTCCCCTTGGATGAACTTAAAATCGTCTTTTCTCAACATGCGATTTGACGACGTTTCATTTAAAACTGTGTAACGATGCAAAACTGGACGATGAAGGAGGAAAAAAAAAAAATGAGGCTTAATCTGTGAAACTACATCAATCTATTAGTGGACGCGTCTCGCCCGTCAATTGCAGGTAAAAAAAAAAAAGAACAAAACAGAAAACAAACCCAAACAATCCCAATAAAATTACCATTTACAAAACTTGATCAGATAATTGGCGTGCAATTATTCTGGAGTCACCCGGAGCCTTGTGGGTCAGGGCGTGCGCCTCGCTCGCTCGCTCACATGCAAGTTATGAGGTTAAACATGGCAGCTCTCTGCGTGAACGGCAAATTAGAAAAAAAACCAACAAAAGAGAGAAAAAAAGCAGGTTACGGCTCGGCGGCGGTGATTTTATTTTTTTCTTCTCCAACCCCTCATTTTTATCTGTGCAGATCTGTGGCAGTTGGAGATGCTGTGGTTTGTCTGGCCAGCGTGTTTGACAGCTATGGGACACACACTCTCTCCTGCTTCATGCTGCCACTTCTTGTAAAAACCAAAACACACGAGAAGAAAGGAAAGAAAACCCCCAAAAAAAGAAAACCTTCCGTTCTTTCAGGTACCGGAGCAAAACAAAAAAAACCCTCTCGGTTTTTACTCCTCCTCCGCTTTGTCTTTTACTACAAAACACTTTCTCTTTCAAAGAAAATTCCACTTTGTGGTTGTGAGACGCTCGTCTACGGCGGCCCGTTCGGGCCAAAATCTCTCCAAAGATTACTACAAAACTTGCTTGGCAGGAATGATAAGAATTGAGAGACGGTACGCCTGCCAGCAGAAAAACAAACAAACAACAAAACAACACATCTGTCGGAGCTTATTACTGCAGAATGAAACCCTCCGTTACGATAACACGTTCATGGAGGGGGGGGGGGGGGACACCACGGCCCGTCCACCTTTCTTCCTCTAACTCGCAGGTTTAACCTCGTTACACGCCGGATTATTTTCCTCTCGGTTTCGTTACGACTAATCGAAACCCCGTTCACTGTACCGCCGTAGTGTAAAGGGCAGGAAGTCGTTTGGGTTCGTCAGGTTTTCAGTCAGAGGAGCTGCAGATCACCTGTTTTAAAAGAAGCTCCGACTCTCCACGAGTCCCGTGACCCCCCCCCCCCCCCCCCCCCCCCCCACCCCGGGGGACTAATTAGCCTTCGCACAGGAGACACCAGGTTGTGTGGTTTCTTTTTGTTTTTTCTTTTCTCCTGCATGCTTCACCACTTCGCTTTTTAAAAGCGAACCCCCCCAAAAAACTTGAGTGAGATTATTAAAACTCCCCCCCGCCGCCGCCGCTGAACGCTTTTACCTCGCTGGGAGTTTGCGAGCTTCTCTCACTTTGCTGAGACTGATATCTCGGGCTAAAACCATTAATCGTCTTCCTTTACCACCTCGATAATTATCGCTGTAGCAAAATAACAGCTCAGCAAACAGTGAAATTATACCTGTGGTAGGGAGCAGAGTAAATACCTGTTTAGCTGCCAGCAAATGTATTTATTAGACTGTCGCCAGTAAATAAGAGGCCTGTCTCGCTTTTTTTTTCTTTCTTTCTTTCTTTTTTTTTTTTTTTAATGTGTGGGCTCTTTGGGGAATCCGTCCGCTCCCCACTCCCCCGCCATGATGCCTCCTCTCCATGAAATGGCTCTGTTGTGGATTGTTAATAGACGAGAGCGATAACAATGATTCACTTTTTTTTTTTTTTTTTGATGACATGTTGCAACTAGTTTGTGAGAAGAAGAAGAAGAAGAAAAAAATAGAAGTTGATAATGACTCCTGCATTCCTGGGCTGAAATATGTAAGAACCCCCCCCCCCCCGACATGCCA
>NC_137639.1:29887970-29903474 GCF_963383615.2 Lipophrys pholis | reverse complement strand
TGTAGGTTTTTTTCCTGAATCCTTTGTTCGGAGAGGAAAAAAATGATTTAGAGGAAAGCGCATCCTGCTAAGATCAGGTTGTTAATACCCACCCACATACCCCAATGAAACAATTTCAACAGATACTGTATTCACACACACACGCACACACACACACGCGCACACACACACACACTCGCCTTATCAACTGTTTTGTTCGTCTGTGGATGGATGATGCATCCTTTGACAAGGGATTAAATATGCAAAGAGAAATACGTCGATAAAGAGCCGCGTCTTTAAGTCTGCGCCTCTTTATTCTATACTTCTGCCTAAGCCTCAAATATTAGGCCACGTCGCCCCCCCCCCCCCCAACTCCCTCCCCTCCCCCCCTCGCAATGCTCCATCTCCGCCTTCATCTCGCTTCCACTTCCTCCGTCCCATCGTGAGCTGCCTTCGTTTCCTCCACCTCCGCCTCCGCCTCCCTCCGTCTTCACAGAACTTCCCGGAGATTCGGTCAAAAAAAAAGTGGTTTTGCTTTGGAAAATGGCGCCCCCTCCTCGGACGCCTGTTGATCGTACTATGACTAATTGGTTTTATAATTCAATAAGAGGCGAAGAGAGTGAGAAACGGAGGGAGGGATGGAGGGAAGGAGGGAGGGGAAGCTTTGAGTCATTAACGCAGATCCCGGCGAGGAGGCCTGACGCAGGTTTTCGACCTCGCCGGGTTTTAATTACACTCCGGCGGCCTTCAGTGGAGGGCAGAGGCCTTCGAGTCGTGTGTGTGTGTGTGTGTGTGTGTGTGTGTGTGTGTGTGTGTGCCCGTGGGGTCGTGGACCTCCTCACATCAGCGACCTGCCGAGGCCTCGCTGTCAGTCGACTGGAGGTGAAGAAGCTCGCTTCTATTTCTGTCGGCTTCATGTGATTATAAAACAATTAAGCACTTAGGAGCTGACTCTCTGTTCATTACCTACCTGCCCCCCCCCCCCCCCCTTTTCTCTTTCTCTTCTTTCTCTCTTTTTCCCGCCGCCTCTCCTCAAACGGAGCGTAGACATGTGAGAAATGTAGAAATCGCCTGTTTGTTTTTTTTTAATTGAAAAGCCACACCGGCTGCTGCTCGAGAGGCTAATGGAAAACATGGAACTAATTTCATTTGAAGGATATCTTCATTAGGGATTATTTAGTCTATCTGTGCTTACCTCCCGCCTCCGCCGCCGATGATTAGGCCTTTTTTTTTTTTTTCCTCCCAAGCAAATATTAATTCAAAAAAAGAAGAAGAAGAAAAAAAAAAGGACCTTGAAGTGAAACCGGTGAACGTGGGTTGTGTCTTTGTGCAACAGTTGTGCTTTGTTTCGAGACGTTTCTGAGAAAACAAAGCGGGACGGTGTCTTAAGAAAAAAAAAAGAAAAAAGATGACGCGCCTGCACTTTGAGCGCGTCTCAGGTGGCGTGGCTCCTTCCCTGCATGAACTCATGCGTAATCGGTGGGGATGAGGCTTCTTAAAATACCTGCGATTGAGTTTTTATTTGTTCAGACGGGAGATAAATCCACATTTCTGTCACTTTTACTACTCCTTTAACCGCTCGCCGGCGAACGTGACATCTCTTTGCACCCACGCCCGTGTTTCCTCCGACGGATTATTAAATCCTCTGCAGCCTCTAATAATACTATTACGTTCACACGTATGTTTTTATTATTTTTTTAATATTTTATTATTATCATTGTGCGGAGACGCCGGCAGAAAAGGGCTCAACGTCGAAAACCGGGGACGACGCTCAACTCGCCCCCGCTGTGCGCCGCTTGTCAGACTGGATACGCCGACTAATTTGTATTAGGAGCCAAATAATCGTATTAATGCCCATTACAAGCATCACAAGTGGCGAGCATGAAGACATCACTAAGTGACGGCGCCGGCTTCGCCTGACACACTGAATAAAGACGCAATCTCAGCACAGAGCCCATCGTCTTATTCATCATCGGGCCTTTTTTTTTTTTCTCCTCACCCCTTTGTGTGTCAATTATTAGCCTCCTTTTAAAAGAAATTAACAACAATTATTGCCGCTTTAATGCGACGTAAACACGAGGCTTCAAAGCAGCAGGCCTGACATGACACTCCTGTAAACACATTCCCTGTGATAATGTGAAGGTTGTTTGAATACGAGGGATCTCTGCGCGTATTATAACATCTAGTCTGTTGTGATTCTCTCTTTTTTTTTTTTTTTTCCTCCTGCAAATGCAGCCATCAGGCACCAAATCCTGCCCGAACAATTACACCCGTGTACATGCGTAACACGCGGCGCCGTATACTGTATCTGCCCAACACAAAAGCCACACGGGCTTGTGGAGGAGAAAAAAAAAAAGCAAAGCCTGCATTCAAGCGCCTGATTATAACAGCAACACGGCTAGTGTTTTTTTTAATTTTTTTTTTTTAAAGCGGGCTTCTTTCTGTGTTTCAAAAAGCCATTTTTCCCCTCTTTTCTGTGCGATACAAAACGGTATATGTTAATTGATAATCAGCAGTGTTGATTCAGTGGTGCATTCAGTGCAAATCTGTGCCCTTCTGGATGTCAGAGGGTTTTCACAGCCGCGCCGGTGCCAACCTCGCTGGCAGTGCCGGCACCTGTTGGCGGTGCCAAGGCCTGGCAGGGGTTATCGATGCTCTCTGATGGTGCCCGACAATCACAGTGGAAATGACTGCGGCTGCTTGCGTCATGCCAGATAGAAAAGAGCATTTTGCCGACAATGGCTCGCTTTCACCATCGCTCCTGTTTTTTTTTTTGTGTTTTTTTTCCTCGCCCGAACTCTGCTAACCGCGGCCAACGAATCAGAAAAAATTAAAAAAGAAAAAAGAGAGAGTGGGAAGAGATACGCAGCGGAAGTCATGTCAAACGTGGAAAACGTGCGAATCGAGGCAGTTCTGCCTGTGACGACGACACAGTGAACCTGAAGATGACACACACACACACACACACACACACACACACACACACACACACACACACACACACACACACACACACACACACACACACACACACACACACACACATCATTACTAGTTATTCGTTTAACTGACGTGCAGGTGGTTTTAGGAGGCTGCAGCACAACGCCACACAAAGGTAAAGACACACGTGGAACACACTCTCCAGACACACAGATCCTAAAACAAATGAGGTTTAAAAAAGGTTCAGCTGGTATTTGTGCTGAAAAGGAGCCGAAATTGACGCGGAGGCGCGGATTAATCCACCGCGATTAACCCGATTTTAAAGATTTTAACGCGGTTAACCCGTCTGGTAGACTTACCGTAGCGCATGCGCAAATGGGCGGAGGATCCGGTGGCGACAGAACCAACTCGATGTGGAAGAACCTGAACAGCACGAGTCCAAAGAAAAACCCCCAAGACGGAACAGTCGACTGACATAAAGGATTATGCAGTTTTCTTTTGACAAGAAGCACTTCCTCCTGAGAATAGCACGTTGACGTATAAGAAGTCGACTCTCCTCCAACAATCCGGGCTGTAAAAGAACATTTCAAGACTTACTTTTTTTTAAATGTTTGCACGAGTAGATGTTGAAAAACTCCGGTGCAAAGCGTAAAACTAATCAAACTGACTTCAAAATGTCTAAATAAGCTCACTGGATGTCTTTAAGAAGCCTCTTTTCTCAACATAATCACCTCGTAGTTCATATCACATTTCTGTAAAACAGTTTTAATCAGAAAAGTGATTTTTATTAATTGTCACTAACTTAGAATTCTTGTAAAGTAACAGGAATAGGCTGTTAGTGACCATATATGGACATAAAGGGATACATTTGTTGCCTGTTAAGTGCAGCTTTATTCCCTTAAATATTGGGATATTTAATCGTGATTAATCCACACAGACCCTGCGATTAATCTGGTGCAAACACACGTTATCCAGTGCTTGTGGACGTGACGCAGGGGGGGAAAAAAATTGCCTGAGGTCACGTCGTCATGTCGCAGTATTTTAACAAAGCGCCTCGACGGAGACGCGGTGAAAGAAAAAAAATGTTTTTTTAAATAGGTGACGCAGTCATGCTGATTGTGGTGAAGATGGGAGCTGGTGATGCAAATCAAACACGCAGCCGGCAGGTCAGGGCGAAAACAATACAGGCCGGGTTTAAAGACGAGAGGCGGACAAAAAGATCTGATATATATATATTTTTTTAAAAACAATACTGATGACGACAAGTCAGTGCGTGCACGTCATGTCACACCTAAACACACTTTAGTAAATAGGAACCTACAAATAATGGGCCTAAAAATAAGGCGGCAGCCTGTCTGGGTCGTGTCCCGCCATTTAACAATGAAGTGAACCGCATCGCACACGTTCAGATATTAAACCGTGGCGCATGTGGAGGTGCTGCAGGAGAAAGTTGAGGTGGTTCGCGTCGCGCCGCACGTGCAGGAAGACGAGAATATAAAATAAAAAAAAAGGCTGCGACGGCGGCGAGTTAGTTTTGAATACAGTGTGCATGCAAAGCGACTGTCAGTGCAAGTCATCTAATGACGACGCTGGATATTCTGTTTCAGTCTGATGCATGCAAACATAGAATCTCCATTACTTTTGTTCGTCTTTAATGTTGTAAAAAGCTTCATGTTTTCAGCCACGAGGACAGATCCTCTTTTCTTTTTTTTTTTTTTTCCGTTGTTGCAGATCCTGAATAATATCTAACGCTGAAATGAATCTGGAAATGTTATAATTGCTCCACAGTTTGAGGAGTTTATTCACGCGCCCACGCACGCACGCACGCACACACACACGCACACGCACACGCACACACACACACGTAGCAGAGTCATTTAACCGCAGCTGTGTTCAACGCTGCTAACGTCGAGAATCGATCGGTGGATTGACAAGGCGTCGGGATCGTGCATTTTTTCTACAATTTCCTGTTAAAGACTAAGAGAGAAAAAAAAGAAGAAACAAACCACAGACGTGGGCCTCTCTCGCATGCAGCCAGCTCATCAAAAGTTTAAAAATTTTTAAAAAACAACCGAAGGTCCGCTTCGCAAGGCGTCGTTCCGTCTCAGGTACATAAGGTGAGTTCTTTTGAATGCAGTGAATGCAGTCGCTCTGGACACAGATGCAAAACAAAACCCAACCAATAACCGTTTGACCTCACTGAGCGGAGTGGAACAATAGTTTCACGAGAGGCGGAACTGAGCGGTTCACAAACTCATTTTACGTTTCTTCTCCACCGAAACATCCCACATCTGTACGGCCGGGTTGTTTACCAGACCGCACAGAGAGCGGCGAGCTTTACGAACCTTGTTCTGTCACTGCCTGACCACCGCAGGCGCCTCGCAGCCCCTGTCACTGCACTGAAGGTGTGTACACACACACACACACACACACACACACACACACACACACGCTTCCTGTTTTCTGTTGGTTTCCTGTTTTTGTTCTGACTCGACCTGGACAGACGGCGTGAATATCGACCCGACGTTTCAAGGAACGTCAAGATTGTTTCACTGTTAAAACTTCATCTCCTATTGTGTGTGTGTGCATGTGCTTGTGTGTGTGTGTGTGTGTGGGTGGGTGTGTGTGAGGCATCATTTCCCCTGTGGTCGCTCACACTCTCTGCTCTCGGGGCCTAAATAAACACGTTTTGCATTCAATTTAGAGACGACCTTCTGAACTTCTAATACTTCATTACCTAATAATTCATTACCTCTGCCCACACCTCACCTGTTATATGATAAATATGCTTTATGTGTACACTTTCTGGGGTTTACAAAAAACCCTTATATCTTGATTTATTACTTTAGAAAAGTTTTGCTTCCCTCCATTGCCTGATAATTCTAAGTTCAACAAACACCTGATGCATCTTTAAAATCCCGTTTCGGGGGAATTCTTTGCAAATAACTCCTCATGCCGCAGCTCAATAGTGGATAAAATGCAATGAAATGAGTAAATACACTTCTAGATAAGACATTTACGTCATCTACAGGTATTTAACGTGTGATCCATGTTATAAAACATCCTCATTGTGGAGTTTTTTCTTCTTTTTGTTTTTTACATAGGTCCCACGCAAACCCCATATCAGACTCGTATTGACAATATCAACAGATTAGCCTGTGTGCTGTTTTTGCAGTTTGATCTCCAGCAACAAGAAGAAATAATGACAAAATACTAATATGTGGACTTTTGCCTGCCTCCCTCCGGTCTGAGTCTTGTTGAGTGTACCAACAACAGATTAGCCGCTTTAATATTTCTGGTGTAATCTGCTTTGCCTCGGAGGCGAAGTTCAGGCGCGGAAAGTCCAAGAGAGACACTTTCCTTCTTTCCTTCTTCAGCGATTCAATCGTCTTTAACTCCAAACGCCGGAGAAGGATCTGATCGTCTCTTTGTTTGTGAGCAAATATTAGAGTGAGAAATCTCTGCGGTTTCCGATTGACTCCAGCCGACTGTTGACAAACCTACCGCAGTACGACCAAAGTCAGCCCACCTCATGAATATTTATCGGTGCAAATTGAATATTACTGTCAAGGCGAGGCCTTTTAAGTGCGCGAGATGCAAATTAATATCGACTTTTGTTTCGTTCGCTGCAGTCGCCCGTCCTGGTTTTTCCAGCAGAGCTAAACTATTATCCACTTTTTGAGCTCTGAAGTTGCTGTTTAAGATATTGATTTGTATTTTTTATTTTATTTTTTTTCATAACCGACGACAACAGACTGGAGTTGCTTACGAGACCGAGGAGACTTTCATTCAGATTGTAACACATTTCCACTGGTGGATAAGTTATGCACGTCTACAGTTGAAATAATAAACATTTTCTGTCTTCTCTTAATAGTTTTCAACAAACTTTTGTTAATTAAATCAGCGAATGGCCTCTTGGTCACGCTGCACATGATAAGGAATCTCAATTTATACACTAATTATATTATTATTAGATGCTTTGAATAAATGTGGACTCATGCCACACGACACCTTACTTATTTTGGTCTTATTTAAAGTCATTTTCCCTGACGAATCAAGACTATTTTACACTTTATAAAGTTCAAACTTGCATTTTCCCCACAGTGATTCAGAATTTTTCAAACAATCTAAAACAAAGTCGACTAAAAAGACTCATATTCATGAACAAATATAAAGTTGTAGACAGATTGCTGGGAGTTTTAAATGAACATATGCATGATTTTGTGCAAAAGGCGAATCATCCCATGGCTGTTTTTATCAATACCGTCATCTATATTGTGTTTTTTTCGCGATTTTATCCACTTTTTACACATTTCAAAGTTGCAATTTCTGTAGATTTGGTGACACATTTGTGCACGTTAAAAGACCAAATACTTTTATATTTAGATTGCACATTAGTGGACAGGTTATAAATGACTTTGGAGTGGACACATGCATGCAAATTATTCTTAACACAGACATCAGTAGAGTTCTTGCACCCTTTTCTTTTTTTTCTTTATGTTTGTTTAATAGAACAAATAGAGAAAACACACACACATAAAGAAAAAGATCCACTTGTAGAAAGCTATGAGGGGTTTGTGGATTTGAAGTGGATGCATGCATGCAGGTGGAAACAATCTTTTACTAAATAACATACCGGAGAGCCATATTTAGAATCGCACGTGCAAGAATGTGCGTTGGCGTATAAGTTAAAGGGGTTTTAGAGTGGAAGCATGCATGCAGTCGTGCAGAATGCAAATGACTTCCTACTTATATTTCATCCTTTTGTTGATCTGGTCAACTCATATTTAGAATGTAGGTGCAGAAATATCCAGTTGTAGATCAGGGATGTTTTATAAGTGGACACATCAATAATGCTCAAATTGGGATGTTTTTTGGGGTTTTTTGCAATTTACATTTTGCAATTTTCAGACCAAATTACTGCAGCCGCGATCACTTACTCACAATTCATAGTTTTCATGATGCAAAAGACTGTTTTCAAAAAAGAAACACACAATGAATAAAGGTTGAAAGTTGAAGTCTATACCTGCTTGTGAACTACTTATGGATCAGTTTCAGAAGACACGCGTGCAAATATGTGATCATTTAATCTTCTTTTTTTTTTCTTTTTACTTTGAAAAGGTAAAATCTTTTCCAAAAAAGAACACACACCATAAATGAAGGCATCCAGTGCGCATGTGTTCGTCGTTTTACACTCCACAACAAACTTTTGTTTGATTCAAGACCAGAGTAGATCCATATTTTAGTTTGCACCCGCATGAATATCCAGTTCTCCACAAGTTTTCAGAGATTTTAAAGTTTTAAAGTGGACACACGTGCAACTATAACCTGAATGTTTGTGCATAAATTGACTTTATTGTTGTTTTTCTACAAAATCACAACTCGATTTTTTTGTCATTTGCACAGCAAATTACTGCTTTTACTTTCAAATTATGCTTTTATTATTCTGCAAAGTCATTTTTTATCAGCTCATATAATCAATTAAACCGTCTAGTACTTGTGTGCTACCCTCATAACAGTCCCAAATAAACTTTTGCTTGATTCAAGACCAAAGTAGATTCATATTTTAGTTTGCAGCCGAATAAAATATCCACTTACAGACACATTTTAGGAGATTGGGGAGTTTCAAAGTGGATACATGTGCAAATATAGTGTGTGTAACACCGTGTGTTGTGTAACACACAACATGAATTATGTCATCCAGTAGATGTGTGTCAGTCATATGACACTTCAAAAACAAACTTTTGCTTCATTCAAGACCAAAGTAGATTCATATTTTAGTTTACAGCTAAAAGAATATCAAGTTGTGGACACATTTTTGTGCTTGAATTGACTTTTTCTTGTTATGTTTTATTAAAAATGACTCAATTTAAGTCACCTCGTGCATGTGTGCTGGTCGCATTACACTACAAAACAAACTTTTGCTGGATCCAAGACTAAAGTAGATTCGTATTTGTGTTTGCACCTGCAAGAATCTCCAGTTATAGACTGCAGACTTTATTATTCTGCTTTCTGAAAAAGGACAAACTCACCAGATTGATGCACGTGTCACGATTTGTTTTGTGAATTTCTTTAAAAAAAAAAAATTATTAAGGTGTGTGTGTGTGTGTGTGTGTGTGTGTGTGTGTGTGTGTGTGTGTGTGTGTGTGTGTGTGTGTGTGTGTGTGAGAGCATCTGCGCGTTACCCGGTAATAAATGCAGGACCGCCTCACTCTAATCAAGCTGATTAAAAATTCCTGCGCGCACAGCCGGAAATCGCGCCACCGTTGTGTGCGTGCGTATTTGCGCGTTGGCGTGCGCGACGTCCCTGCGCGCGCGTCCACTTTTTCGCTTTTCCTCCACTTTTTTTTTTTTTTTTCAATCCAAACCAAACAGGACTTTTGTTTTTTCCTGGACATAAATCATGTGTTTTATTTCTAATAGCGGAGGATTATTCCTCCACTTCCACACACACACACATACACACACACACACACTATCTCTCCCCCCTCCTCACCCCTTTATTTATATATTTATTTATTTTACCTCTCTCTTGCACGCCATATGAAATGAGGAGGAGGAAAAAAGGGGGAAAGCAGGCGGAGGAGAGGAGAGAGGAGAGGAGAGAGGGGGGAGTGATGAGTCAATACAACTAATAATTTAATGGGGACAGAGAGGCAGAGAGACGGAGTGAGAGGAGGGGAGACAGAAAGAAAAGAGGAGCTCCGTCCGGACGCAGCCGACAGGACACCTCCTACTATTACTACCGCGGGCAGCGGCTTCGTCTCCTGCATCCAGCCGCACAGCCTCGTCTTCTATTTACACGCTCGACATGGGAAAGTGAAGCGTACTTTTTGACCCCCCCCCCCTCCTCCTCCTCCTCCTCCCTTTCTTGTTGTATTCCGGCGGACCTGTTTCTGTTTCGGGGCTGTCCGCATCTCGTCTCCTCATCGCCTCCATAGCGCGCACAGCTCGGGTTTTTTTTTTTTTTTTAAATATATTTTTATTATGATTACACATTACTCCCAGCGTATGAGTGTGTGCTGATCTCAGCCCGGCTGCTGATTCGCAACATCTCATTTATTTATTATTTATTATTGTGAGGTTTTTCGGTTGTTATTGTGAGAAGTGGAGCCGCTCCGGCTGCTGGCTGCACAGTACGCCGCTCCTGCGTGCCTCCTCTCCGGCTCTGCTCCTGATCGTCCCTCCGGTTCTTCCTGCTGCCGCCGCCGCTGCTGGATGAGATGAAGAACAACTCCAAAGCCCAGAAGTCGCCTCCACTTGTGACCGATGGACGCGGCTTTTTACGCGTTTTGCCGCTTTGATCCTCGTCAGCTTTATCCCCATTATTATTATTATTATTATTATTATTCTCACCATCCTCGCTCTTTCTCTCCTTCCTGCACCCGGACGGAAATAGCTCGAGCGGCTCCACCACCACCACCACCACACGCGCATTTTTCTCTCCACATCGGCTGAGACGCACACACGAACACACACGCACGCCTTACCAATGTCCGCCCGCCGCGGCGCGTCTTCTCGCCCGCGTCGTCCGTTCCTCAGTCCCGGGCTCCGCCTGCCAGGAGAGCCGGGGGAAGCGTCTCTTCTCCCCGCCGCCGTCATGCACACGTAGAGAAGATAGACCCCCACACCCCCCCTCCCCTAACCCCCCACACAGGAACCGGGACTTTTTTTTTTGTTTATTTTTGTTTTTTTTTCTTCTTCTATCCTGGTCAAACTTGAAGAAGTCGCCTGTTTTATGCTCTCCAGTGCTGAAGTGCTGCGTTCTCCAGTGCTGAAGTGCTGCGTTCAAGGTTGGTGTGGAGTTTTCAGTTTGTCCTCAACTTGTCTCCTTAAACTCTTCTGTGTGTTTTAAGGTCATTTCATTTAAAAGGAAAAAAAAAATAAAACATCCTGACCTGGATCCGGTGTGTATCCGGGTTAGAATCCCCCCCCCCCCCCCCCCCCCTTTTTATTTGTGGGGAATTACTTGCCTCATTGCATGCTATGAATGGGGGAGTTCATGATCTTTTTTCTTTTTTCTTTTTTTTTGGGCGTCGGGGTGGATGATTCCCCCCCACCCACCCTTTTTTTTTTTGGTCAACAGCATTCCAGGTCATGTCCAGATCTTTACTCAGCTTGGCACCTGAGGGGGGGTGAGGGGGGGGGGGGGGGGTGAAGCGTCTGTCTCTCACATCTCCTCTCCATCCTCTGGGTTTTCTTTCAAAACAAACTTTTGATAACTACTGATAACTACTGATAACTACCCTCCTGAGTCAGCAGCTGCCCGAGTTTCCTGAAACTTTACTGCTCGACTTGCGTGTGTGTGGGGGGGGGTCCAGAAGTCCCACGCTGCACCTGTGAACGTCTGATTCAGTCACAGAAAAGTGACGTTTTGTGGCCTTTAATAACCTCCGAGCTGCGTCACCGATGTGAAGCCACACGTAGTGAGTCACAGAACCCAACCCCCCCGCCGTCTGTGCGTGCATCGCGACATAACCTTGCTCCTTGAACTGCAGCCGTGTCCATCCGAGTGGAATCATCTCCCGCCGGATGAACGTGTCTGCACTAAAAACAAACCGGCTTGTTTGCCCTCCTCTCGCTTGGGAATCTCTAGCGGGACGGCCATACATAATAACGGCAATACATAATAACGGCCATACATAATAACGGCCATACATAATACATGCCTTGAAAAATGGGAACATTGCGGCGGGACGGAAACGTCACGGCGGCCCGAGTCGTCATGACGGAGGTGAAACGGACAGTTACGGCCCGTAATGGGGCTCTTCACGCTGCTCTCAATTACCTACGAGCAGATTTTTAAAAACGCCTTCGCGTGTCAGCGATACGAGTAGGGAAACGCGTTGTGTTTATTGCCCCCCTCCCCCCCTCCTCTTCCTCCTCCTCCTCTTCCTCCTCGCTGACAGCCGAACTGTTGTGTCCCTGCCTTCCCCCCAGGTGATAGTGAGCAGAGGCGCTGAGAATGATGGACCATCTCAGCGAGGCGTGTTTGGGAAAGGAGAACTCGGAGCTGGTGAGCAGCATGTCGGAGGGCAAGGCCCCGCCGGCCAAGCTGCCCCGGCTGGAGCAGAACGGCAGCCCCCTGGGCCGGGCCCGGCTGGGCAGCACCGGCGCCAAGCTCGCCGGCGTCCCGTACAAACCGGCCGGCCACCTGCTGAAGACCTGCCACAAGAGAGGTAACGACCGGCCCGTCAGCCCTCCGGGCGTCACGTTCACTTTAAAACTCCTCTCGACACGATCTGCGTCCCAGAATTGAAAATACGAGCAGATCGTCTCAGTTTTATAAACAATTTCTCAGTTTCTTGAAGACAAAAGTCCACTTAAGAACTTGTGATTGGCTTCGTCGGCTCATAAATTACCAGTCCAAGCAAGGAAAAGAAAAAAACTAAACACAGATTGTCACATAAACGCCGCAAAAGCTTGTGCTTTTCTTTATTTGAGCATTTAAAGTGTGAATAGAAGAAGGAATTTGATTCTGCTACTGTAAGCTTTGGAATTCTTCTTATTAAAACTTCGATTAAAATAACAATTTAAGCGGAATGTTATGATTAAATAAATATTTCTCTTTAATTAATTGGGAAAAACTTGACCAAAAAAATCTAGAAAAAATATGATAAACTAAATTAAATGAAGAAGAAAAAAAACTCTGAGCATCAAAGATAGCTGAAGCAATCGCTTTATGTGATATTTGTGCATGAAAATGAGCAAAATAAGGATTTTAAATGGAGGAAAATGCAGTTTAAAAACACCGTTCTCACACACACACACACAAACAGTGCACACACACCCACATATTTGTGGAGACAATAGCCAATAGAGGAGTGGTGGGAATGATTGGTGTGTCGTGCTGCATTAGCAGTGTGTCGCCGCTCCTCTCCGCAGCCTCCTGCTCTGACATTTCTTCATAGAGTGGAAACTTTCAGTCCTTTAAGAGCCATTGCTGTTTAAACGGGGTGGGGGTGGGGTTTACTTTGAGATTATGACATAGCTTTTTAATATAACCCGTTGTTGTCTTGTGTGGGAAAACGCGGCGGGGCCAAGGCGATCCAAAACACCAACCTCTTTATGATTATGCTTCTTTTTTTTTTCTTCGGTTGGAAATGGGCTGGAAAAGCTGCAGGTTTTGGAGTCGTAACGGCACTTGGCTGCCGAGGCCGCGCTGTTTGTTTGTTTGTTTGTTTGTTTGTGCGTTTGTTTTTGCTGCTCGGGTTCTTCTTTGGCCAAGAGGGAACTCTTGGAATGTGGCGGCGCGAAGCGTCCTCGCATGGGTCGTTTCTCTTGTTCGCTCTTTTTTCTTATCTCCACGTCGCAACCCCAGCTGAGAGCGCCTAATTCCTCACCTCCATCATCTCTCGTCCCGGCCCTCCCGCCACGTTCTGCGCCTCTTCCCGGGGTTGGTTTCTTTTTTTTTTTCTTCTTCTTCTTCTTTTCTGTCCCTTTCAGCGGAGGAGAGGCGGGCGGTCCGCTGAAGGCCCACAGTGGGCATTGTGTCCGAGCCCGAAACAATATTTACCGCAGCCCTCTCCGGGCTCCCTGGAAACAAAGCCGGTATTGATCCCCCCAAATGAACCTACACAGCAGTCTTTATTGTTAGATCTTTATCTATTAAAATCGGGGGGGGGGGGGGGGGGGGGGGAGAAAAGCGGCTCTTTCAGCACATTCCCTCGCATCTGTCGGCTTATTGATTGTTTGGCCGGAGCTGCGTCCGTCTTCTGGAATGCACGGGATCGGAAAATATTAGCCTCTTTTATTGTGACGAGAAATTTTAGGCGTCCGTGTTTTTCCTTCCACTTTCCTGAATTTTAGAAAAGAAGGAACCATTCACACGTTTGCTCAGTTGGTCGCCTCGAACGCTTGACAGTGTCTGGGTGAGAATGGCGCCTCCTTCCAACCCGACGGCGGAGCCGCTGTTGACGCAGGCTGGCGGGACCTTCTTGGCGCAGAGGTCAGGTTAGGATTTGGAGCGCTGCATCATGGGAAGATGATTCCTGGCTTGGCAGGCTGCGAGGAGAAGGCTAATGTGATCCCGGCACCTTGACAGGGAGGAAACACAACGTTTCGCCAAAAGGAGAAAGAGGAACTGAAGGTGTTTCTTTTTTTTTTTGCTTTGAATTATTATTCTTGTGAGGTAAAGGTTAGAAATCTGTCGATAGTTTATACGTATTGGCTGTGGATGAAAAAACAAACAAACTGCAGACTTGGAGTGCAACTCCTCTGCAATGTTACGTCATTTCCACGCTTGAGGCGGCAGGAAGGAATCCTCCGACACGTTCAGCCAAAGGAGCACAAATTCTATAAAGTCGAAGACAAAGGAGGCTTTTTTTTTTTGCGACTGGTTGATTGATTCTCTGAGTTTATGTTCAGGTTTGACATTGAGACAAAGTTGAAAATGACTCGTCCGAGTTCATCCCCGAGCTTCTCACGAGGCACTTTTATCCCCCTGACAGTGACTCTCGTTGTCTCCATCCATCAATCTTCTCCGGCGCTTTATCCGATTCAGGGCAGCGAGGGGACGGGAGACGATCCCAGCTGACTGCCAGTGAAGAAGGCAGCGTACGACCTGGACAGGTCACCAGCGACTCCTACGCTCACTCCCACAGACACTTTAATCCCCGTTCACACCGGGCTTTCAAGTAACTTTGTGAGAAAACACAACTTGTTTGTGCTGCGTACAGTAAAACCTCAAATCCAAGTGGACATTTACTAACATACACGACGCCATCGTCTGCATCAGTGGAGACGCGCGACTGAAGACGGCCGCCATGTTCCGAATCAGAGTGTCGCTTTCAACTGTGTCCAACCACTTTTATTGAAACGTTGCAGTCTGAACGCGTAACTAAGGTGTAAGACTCTCCTCTTGGACTCTCAGGCTCCGCCCACTCCGCTTGTCTGGATGCTTCCTCCGGTGCTTATCCGTGGCGAAGCAGTCGATGTAGAAAAATATCTGAATTGGTACCAGATACGAGTCACTGTGCGTAGAAAAATCTGAATTTGGTCGTGTTTCCCTGCAGTGTGAACAGACTCTTAGGGTGCTCCGATGTTCTGCTCACAAGTGACCCATATCCGTGTGAACGTTGTAATTCCGAGTTCAGCCGTGCGGAGGTCGCCGCCGCTGCTCCCAGTCGGTTTTTGCTCAACCTCCTTCCTCATTTCGTCGGCTCCTATTGCACAACCACTGGAAGATGGACAGACACGCTCTGACAAGTGTAGCATCCATATTCACCTCCGTAGACGGCGTACAGTGTGTGATGTGATGCACGAGTCGCTTTGTGGTCGTTCACACTGCAGTCTGACGGAGGTCACATTAAAAATGTAGTGCAAAGAAAATGGTAGCTGAGCATCGAGATCTGCAGTGTGAACGGAGACGTATGGCGCCTGAAATGCTTGGTTATTTTGTGGTGGGGTGGATTGCGGGAAACCAGAACCTGCCCCGCCCCTGATCTCAGTCTCCGCTGTGTGTCCCTGTGTCCTCAGGCAACATGCTGCCTGTGTTCTGCGTCGTGGAGCACTACGAGAATCCCATGGATTTCGACAGCAAGGAGGAGCATGCCGAGTTCGTCCTGGTCCGCAAGGACATGCTCT
>NC_137639.1:29810470-29885470 GCF_963383615.2 Lipophrys pholis | reverse complement strand
GCACGCTAACCCAGTGTTCTGCAACCCTCTGGAGAGCTGTTCCTGCACTCTTTCTCTACCTCGCTCTGCCTCTTCCCTCGCTCTCCCATCTCCTTCTGTCTCCCCCACCACCTCCCACCTCCACCAATCAAGCACTCACACACACACACACACACACACACACACACACACACACACACACACACACACACACACACACACACACACACACACAGACTGATGTGAACACGTCCACCAGCCAGACTACAGAAGGTTGTGTTTATTTCCGGCTTGCTAGCCCCCTGAATGCATGGATAGCTGTCTTTCTCTTCCTCTCTTCCTCTCTCTCTCTCTCTCTCTCTCTCTCTCTCTCTCTCTCTCCCTCTCTCCCTCTCTCCCTCTCTCCCTCTCTCCCTCTCTCCCTCTCTCCCCCTCCTCTTGTTCCCATCCTTCTCCCCAGAGGCTTTCTAGCTGCTGGAGCAGTTTAAGGTGTTCTGGAAAATCCATTGTTTGTGTGTGTGTGTGTGTGTGTGTGTGTGTGTGTGTGTGTGTGTGTGTGTGTGTGTGTGTGAGGCGGCATGTTGTCTTACTGGCAGATGTTAGCCTCGACCGTCGAATGAATCCCCCCCATCCCCCTTTTTTTGGGTGTTTTTTTTTACATGTTCCCTTATCTTAGATTTTGACAGATTTTTAGTCTCACTTTCCAAGTGTCGAGGGGAAGAAGTGCAACACGTCAAACACACACCGAGCACATTTGGTGTTGAAAGTGATGCCCTCCACACACACACACACACGCACACACACACATACACACACCATAAATATGTCTCTTATGTGCAAACTCAGTGTTTCTCAACCAAATACAAAACCAATCTATCTGATATCTAACTCCATTCGCAGCACATTGTTGTCTGTATTGTTATTGTTTTGTGTAAAAAATTTTCCCGTCTCCTACCGACAAAACCTTAAACTACCCCCACCCCCCCTCCAACCCCCCACCGCCGCCCCGGCTGCTGCAGGAATCTAGCCGGTAACACCTTAAATTGTTTCGCCGAGCACAACAAGCCAGGAAGGTAGAAGTAACACAAAATAATAGTCGCCACATGCAGCTGATGTATAATTCATGCATCAATCCAGCAGATGTGTTGTATAAAGTAATTAACTAATCAGAACAATCAGGAGAGAGAGAGAGAAAGCGAGGCAGAGAGAGGGAGGATATGGAAGGAGAGAGAGAGAGAGTGGGGTAGGCAGAGAGAGAGAGAGAGAGAGAGAGAGAGACAGAGCAATCTCCAGATGCATCTGCTTGATGCGCCAAATGAAATCTGTCTGTCTTGGAGGGGCGCTTGCAGCAGGAAAAACGAGCAGGGGCCCATGTGTGTTCTTCTCTCTCTCTCTCTCTCTCTCTCTCGCTGTCTGTTACAGCTCTGGCTGGAAGATGTGAGAAGGCCATTTTTATCAGTATGTCCTACGACGTGTCCTCCACCTTTCTTCAGAGGACAATACTCGGCTCCCAAAATCGACATTTTGCAACTCGACGCCTGATTTTCACAGAAAAATATCAACGACAATTACTTTGGTTATCAATGAATTGTTGAAGTCAGTGATACAAACCTGATTTTGCTTCTCTAGTGTGAAGCGGCTGGCTTGATTTCTCTTTTTTTAACGAGGTTGTACAGCGAAGATTTTAACTCTTGATAATAAACAAGCAGCATGAAGAGGTGACTTTGGTTTCTCATAGCTAGTTATGTCCTACTCGCACCATTTCCTGCCTTGTGTGGACAAAAAACAATCAACTAACTGTTGATAAAACACTAAGTAATTTCTCATCACCACGTTGTGTCAATATGTGAGACATTTTTCATGTTAGTTTGATGTGAAGCTCAACCCAGAGTTTAATACGACGTTCCAGTTGTGTGGGAACTTGTAAGTCGGAATGACGTCACTTCGTCAAAAAGTTACGGTTCTGTTCAGTTCGCGGAACTGTTTAGATACTAAATAGAATGTTTGTGACCGAGCCGCCATCTTGGTCCAGGAGGGGACAGCCCTTGAGTCACGCTACATGCTACATGCTACACGCTAAAGAGAGTCAGGGCTCACACACTCGCGATGCTACATGCTAAACATGATTAGAATATGACTGAACACTCATGACCAGCGAGCTCAAAAGTGTTGCGGTTGAAGGGAAGTCTCTTTTTATTGAGACGCCGCCTCGTGGCCCAACAGTGACACGCCCACCAAGCAGACGATAAACATGCAGGGGGTTTCCACGAGGGGGGAAAAACAAAATGGTCTTGTGGACGATTAGCATCGCAGACAGAGACGGAGTCCTTGAAATGAAACGTAAAAAGGACCTAGTAAGTGTCATAAAACAACGTTAAAGCATGTTAATGCCTGTATGTCTGACTGTGTCCAGAAATATCTAAATTTCAATTAAAAGTCCTGGAACTTTTTCAGGTTGGCGCAGTCATGAGTGAATAAGATGTGGGAAAGTATTTTTATTATTATTAAAAAAAAACCACTTTCAATTGTCTAATTAAGAAGAGATTAGCGAGTTCGCTGTTTCTTATTCTTGGACTCAGACTCAACTCGAAGTTTTGGCTTTCCCAGTTGGGATCTTTAGAACTTCCCAGCCGCATGACAGAACCAGTAGTTCAAACTTAGGTGTTTGGTCCTCGAGGGGGGCGGGGCTTAAAGGACCTTTGCTTCCCGACTCGGGAAATAACGCCGAATTCCAAGAACTGGAACGTTTATGTATTTATGCGTTTGCCAGTGGCTCTGAAGTAGGTAAAGAATAATCGGTGGATTTACGATTAATGACGTCTTGGATCGAAGTTCGTCAAACTACACGTAAAGTAACCAACCGCTAGGAGATTCCGACAATAACTGGAAGCATTCAAGGCCTTTCACTGATCGGGACGATGCAACAGAAGTGAACACCATCTTCCGAAAACTATGATTGGTGTTTTCTTCCCATTTTACAAGTCAGAGAACAAGAAGTTCAGATTTGAGACGATCTGCTGCTTTGTTGACGATCAAAAGTCCAAAGACGTGTTTTGGTCTGAAACACTCAAAGAATATGGGATGAACCGACGTCTCATTGATAGAAATCAAAGAATAGCCACTACGGTTTGTCTTAAAAGAAAACCTTTGTCTTTGTCTTTTGGCTGCTCTGGTCATGGTTCCTCTCTTGTCGGGATTCAAACCAGCAACCCTCTGGTCACAAGCTGGCGACTCTTAACCAAAAGTGCACAAAATGCGATGCAAATCCTCCCCGTTAACGATAAATAATTGCAATAATTGTTGTGTTGCAGGACATTCGAGATGTTTCTCATGCTTTGCTCTTTCCCCCTCTGCTTCCTTGTCCTCCCCCTCCCTGTCTTCTCTCTCTCTCCTTCTCTCCATGTCTCTCCCTCTTTCTCTCCACAGTTGTCCTAAGCTGGAGGACCTGCCGCCCGAGCAATGGAGCCACTCTACAGTAAGAAACGCCCTCAAGGAGTTACTCAAAGACATGAATCAGAGCTCTCTGGCTAAAGAATGTCCTTTATCACAGGTGCTGAAGCCCAATCTGCTCACTCAAAAACAAACAAAACTATTGAATGAACAGCAAAATATATATTTATTTTGAAAAAAAAATGAAACGATAGAAATAAGCCAAACCCCACCTTCTTTTGCAACCATACCGCACAACAAAACAAACACCCTTATCTCTGTTTTTAATCCTCCACTTATCAAATGCCCTGAGTTTGATCATTCGGGAATGAGAATCGGCATAGAAAATCCAAATCAATGGCTATTGTCATTTGTGTGCAGCGAGAGTTTTATTTATTTATTTGTTTTTTTTTTTGTGTGTGTGTGTGTGCGTTTTGTTTCTTTCTAACCGCCTACGACACACACACACACGCGTGCGCGCGGTGGCAGCCAAAAAGCAGAGGTGGTGTTGAACGTATGGTTATTGTTAGATAAACATTGGCCCGAACCCAGAACGATCTGGATTGTTTTTGTTCTTTTTTTTTTTTCCTTGTTTCGTTCATTCTCCACATCTCATGGCGTCGGGATGGAGATTTGTACGTGTTACACTCCGTGTGTGTGTGTGTGTGTGTGTGTGTGTGTGTGTGTGTGTGTGTGTGTGTGTGTGTGTGTGTGTGAGAGGATGGATAGAAAGCTCTAGTGCAGATATTGTATTAACAGGCTGCGTAGTCAGTATATCATGGAGGCAGCTCTGGAGTGAATGGAATGAAACGGCAGTATATCTCTCGCAGTGGCCAATAATGTGTGTATGTCTGAGTGGGTGCGAGTACCGGCTTCGGTAAGAGAGTGTGTGTGTGTGTGTGTATGTGTGTGCGCGCGTGTGTGTTTTGCCCGAGCGTGTTCGTATATCAACCGCATCTAGACGTATAAAACGTGCGTATTCGGAGCGGAGTACGTGCGTAGGAGCTGCCGGTGGGACGCCGGCTCTCCTCCCGGGCCGCCGTATGGTCACCTGGAGACCCTCGTTTGCACTGCGCACGTGCACGAGCGAGCGGCTGCTCTCTGGTGTGTGTGTGTGTTTGTGTGTTTAGCCGGGCATGAGCAGTGCACTGATGATGTAAAGAGTCCCTGGGTGGCGTTCAGGCGGAGCCCAGCCCGGTCTGGTAATCACCCTGTTTACGGTCCATATGTGAAGACGGCTCAGAAGAGAGCACACGCTAGCTCAAAGGATTTAACACACACACACACTCGCTCTCACACACACACACGCACACACACACAGACACACACTCTTTCCTCAGACACACATTTGCTATACTGACACTAGTCTCAAATTAAATTGAAGATTGTCTTTGGCTTTTCAGTGAGAAAAATGTCTCGACTCCGTGTGTTAATGTTTCTTGTAAGACGTCGTCGGACAGTTTGAACCTCACATGCAATCCTACCGCTAAAAAAAAAAAAATCAATCACAATTTATTTGTGAAGCGCTTTACATTCATCTGTAGTACTTTACAGTCATGGAAAAAAAAAAACATGCATGCAAAGAGACAGAGTGAGACGACTTAAAGTGAAGCCGTACAATATATATAAATACAAACAAATGGAAATACAAAAGGGGAATTAAATCATTTCTGCAAGTACATATAAGAGAAAGCCAATCGAGATGAATACACTCAGATTTAAAGAGCACATATCTGAAATTGGAAGCAGTTTTAATTCTCATAGTTAGGCAATATCTACCTTTTATAAGGTGGGCCGGCTCCACAAATGGCTTTAAAATCTCACTGTCGGAGCTTAAAATCAATTCTAAAACCAGCTGGACTGAGTGTAACAGCAAAACGGAATATTTGTCAGAACTTTTCTGTGTTTTTGCTTCATAATGTAGTGAATCGCGGGGGCAAAGGGGGTCTTGAACCTCTTCACTTGCTCCCAAAATATATAGAATACGAGGCACAAATAGGTGCATTTCTTAGTGGACCTCCCAGAAATCATCGTGTTTGAACACAACAGTGACATGAGATGTCGGCCTTCCGCTCCGCTGCTCCCCTCCTGTCCGTATCTGCCTTGTTGAAACACGGCGTCCATGACAGTGTTTGACATCTGTTACTCTGCGGGGTTGCATGTGGCCAGCTCCAGCAGCGCGGCGACATGTTTTCACTCCTCCCTGAACTTCCAGCCGGCTGTCTAAAGACGGGCTTGTCAACCCCCCCCCCCCCCCCCTCCACCACCACCACCACCACCACCCCCATCACCCCCACCGGCGATACATGGATGCTCTGCGTGTTCCTCCAGCGTCGCCACCTACATAAGAAGGTGAGAAGTCACGAAGCGTTTGGGCAACCCTCCCGAGATTTCAGACTAGAGTGAGGAGGAGGAGGAGGAGGAGGAGGAGGAGGAGGAAGACGGGAAAGAGAGAAAAAAAAAGCGAAACGAGTGGGAGGGGCAAGGGGGTGTTGCAGGAGGCGACAGAAGATTGGCACCTTTTTAGGATTAGTGTTTCCTTGATATTCTGCTGCGTAATCCCGGACCGAAAGGAGAGGTTAACAGATGAGAAAATCACAGCGAGCGGGTGAAAGAGAATGAGGATGTCGTCGAGCCGGGAGGGCGAGGGGGAGGGGCAGGGGGAGCGGGTTATTTTGTGAAATGCTCCTTTTGTCTGGGGCCTTGTCAAACATTTAGTTTTCATTCTTTTGTAGTGGGGAGTCATGCTTTGTGTGTTTGGCCTACAAATGGCACGAGGAAACTCGGAGACAGAGCACATTCAACTCGCGCCCATTGTCACTCCGCTGAGGGAGTGAATTTCTGACCCGCGCGTGCCGCCGCCGCCAAACGAGCCGCGCCGCTAACAGCTGACAGCCCCGAGAAGCACCTGCGAAATGAAACTTGCCCTCGCTTTGCCTCAGTCGGCCAATCGTTTTGGGGGGATTTCTCCTCTCTACCCCCCTGTAGGTTGCTACCGAGCTTAGCAACCCTCTTGCCCATGTTCACAGAAACTATGGCAACAAACGACACTCAAACCCCCCACCCTGCATCGACACACACACACAGATACACTCGCTCCCTTTGCCACCAGCACCACCTCTTCTTGCCCCCCCCCCGCTCGCTCACTGGGCGGCCCCTGATGCACCAGCTGCTGCGTTGTGTAGCAGCAAATAGTCATCAAAATGCCATCTTTGCAGGCCTTCGCCACCTCGGCTGCCACAGGCGCTGCCGAGATGCCAGTGTGTGTGTGTGTGTGTATGTGTGTGTGTGTATATACGTCCTTATATGTGTGTTAGGAGGTGGGGGTGGTACGAGTGTGTATGTGGGGGTTCTGGGGGGGGGGGGGGGGGGGGGGGGTCATCCCAGTCGAGGTGGATATGTGCCATAATTGAGCTCAGTTAGATGTTGGCTCGAGACAAGGCGCAGTGTTGCAAATGGGATGTGCTCCTTTTTTTTTTTTTTTTTTCTCCCCAGCTGATTCAAGACATCAGGCGAAGTTGGAATGTGTGTGTGTATGTGTGTGTGTGTGTGTGTGTGTGTGTGTATGTGTGTGTGTGTGTGTTTAATTGTGGGCGCGCGCGTTAATAAGCGTGTGCGGGTTTGTGTAACGGCACCATGTGTGTTTGTCTGCAGGGGTTGCACCTTATGTCTGTGTGTGTGTGTGTGTATGTGTGTGTGTGTGTGTGTGTGTGTGTGTGTGTGTGTGTGTGTGCGTGTGTGTGTGTGTGTGTGCAAGAGAATAGCAGTGCAGGTACTGTAGGCACCCAGCTGCCAGACTTAGACTGTGACACACACACACACACACACACACACACACACACACACACACACACACACACACACACACACACACACACACACACACACACACACACACTTCCTGTCTCCCATGTTGGGGAGTGGAGTAGATGTTGGGGACCGATAGTAGCCCAGTGCCACTTCCTGGTCTTGCTGATAAGCTTTCTGTGCTGCAGATGGCTATCACTTAAAGGGTCCACACACATGCTCATGTACACACACACACACACACACACACACACACACACACACACACACACACACACACACACACACACACACACACACACACACACACACACACGTAGCCGCGCTACCTGTTGACAAGCCCTACCACAGCCCTCCCGCTGGCACCGCAGTGGCAGCAGAGGCTCTGGTTATCTGCTTGATTTCACTTAGTGCGAATGCGTGTGTGTGTGATAGAGCAGTGGGGAGAAGGAGAGCGAGGATAGGTGTGTGTGTGTGTGTGTGTGTGCGTGTGTGTGTGTGTGTGTGTGTGTGTGTGTGTGTGTGTGTGTGTGTGTGTGTGTGTGTGTGTGTGTGTGTGTGTGTGTGTATTGTTTCCTTCACACATACACGCCAGGCCCCCTGTGAGAGGTAGAGTGATGTATTGAGGGAGAGGGCTGATTAATGAGGAGCGTTTATTAGAACATCTGTGTCAAAGATGGCGGAGAGAGAGCGAGGGAGCATAAGAGATAGAGGCAAAGAGAGAGAGAGAGAGACACACACACACACACACACCCACTGTCTTCTGCAGGCCTCCTGTTTGTTGCCTGGAGCTGCTTTAGCCCAGATATACTGTAAATAAAACATGGCAGGCTGGAGGAGAAGAGTTCGTTGTGTTCCCCGAGTTAAAGGAGGATTCTTCTTCACTCCCAGCAGCTTCAGGTCGGACGCTGCGGTTCGGCGTCGGCTACACCGACCAGGTTAAACTGGCATGTGTGGTTCACCCCTCTGGCAGTTGATCAGCACAACCCCCCCACCCCCCCCCCCCCGACAGTAAATCAAGAGGAAAACCATTGCCGTCAATTCGCTCTGGCTTTAAAAGAAATAGAGAGGATTTGTCGTTTTTTGCGCAAACAAAGTTGAACTCGCCGTTACCAATATTGCGTAAACCCTGAAGAAGGAGCGTCTTTATACGAGAACGTATGACCTATTAAGAGGGGGTAATTCTGACTTCCTAACCTCAACCTGAACTCCATCGGGGCTTTTCATTGAATGAGGGCTTTTCAATACGTCTATAAAAGGCTGCTTTGTTTACGCTGCGCAAGTCCAAATGCGGACCTCTTCACCCCTCCTGTTTTTCATCATGATGGGATGATGCACCGCCGCATGGCTGGCACAAATTCACACCCAGCTGCAGCCACCAACGTGACTCGCCTCGCCTCGCCTCGGCTCGGCTCGGCTGCCTGTGTCCGCTTCACAGAAAGAGAAAAAAGAAGAAGAAAGAAAGCAGCTGCGAACGGGGGGGGGTGACAAAAAGCTTGTTCGCGTCGATACACCTGGAACGAGCAGGTCTGATTAGAGTGACGTGTGGTGATTAGTGGGTTGGTGCAACGAGGCGGGGTCCCGAACGCCCCTTAGTAAAAATGTCCCTCCCTCTGAACTTTGACCTTGTTTTGAAGTGTGTTTGGGACCAGCGGTTGAGTTTGGACGAACCCATTTTTTATCCTCCTTGGGATAAAGGAAGTAAAGGAAGCTTTACTGCTGGAGTCTGCGCTCCGAAGCCTTCTTGACGAGGCCCACTACGGCCTACCGCCTACAGGCTACGAGGTCGTCAAAATCAGGCAGGAGGAGACCTGGCAACTTTTTTGGTTTCAGAAAAGTTTCACGTCTACACGGCACCTTTCTGAAAACGAATGTAGTTAGCATGCCAGGCTATCAGCTGGTACTGTTGGGTGACAGACGGCGAATTGGATGCTATTTCGGTGATGCAGAGATGCGCAGTAGCGGCGCTTCTGCCGTCAACAAAGAGACGAACCCACAGTGTGTTCAGGAAGTGTCGTTTTGGCCCGTTTATACTGCGACAGAGCCCGAGTGTTTTCAAAAAGTTGCATTTTTAGCGGCTCCGAGCAACGTTGTCACCCAAAACACAAGCAAAACTTTAGCCTTTCAACTTGAAATCCGTGTAAACGCTCCCTGAGAGGCCAGAGGTCGGGGATCACTGCAGTTTTTGCTGATCAAACAGTTTTGTCACGCTGCACATTGCTTGGCTTGGTTATGGGCAACTGGTGATTTAAGTTCCACTTCCTTTTCTTTGCTTGAAGAAGTTCGAAACATAAAAGATGACAAGTCGGAACAGGGGACTGGAGAGGGGAAAGTCATTTTACTGTATGAACCAGACACCACGAGTAATAGCTCTTATGATTACCACATTTTTTTAAGGTGCTTATTAAAGAACACAAGGTGGCTTAAACAAACCTTCCCCGGAGTTCTTCTCATTCAACTTGGAGCGACGCTTCTCTTTTTGCTGCGTACACTCCGGAGTCGTTTGTTTTCTGATGAATTGAGACGTCAGGCTGACTCTTGCGTGGATCTTAAAATATGACAGGCATCCCTGCTATGAGGCCATAAATGTGCTTGAGTGATCACATTCTTGTGTGGTGATCAACGTCCCTCGGATCTAGAAACTTCTACATCAGTTCCAATCCGATGCTTGTATTTTCTTGGTGGATTGGCCTGGAAAGTGGTTTTATTCGACCGCCTGAGTTTGGTTTTTTGCCACATGGACCTCTGCTGCCGGTTTACCTTCTAGACGTCTCGTGAAATTGGTCACTTCCATGTGTTGAAATGTAGATATTGCAAACGGAGCTATTTGGCCATTTAGCTACAGAGTTGAGGTTGCTTCATGGCCACTCTTGGCACGTCGCAGACTCAAACATTGGATAAAGAAGCTATAATATGTCAGGACGTTAGACCTCTGATTGTTTCAGCACATCTCTGTATCATAAAATCTCAGGATGGAAAGTGCACAACGATTTCCAGCCAGTTTGTAGTTCTTAGATTTCCGTAGGTCGACGTGTTCTGCCTTAATTCGTTCCATCGAGGAGTGAAAATGAATTTTCATTGTCTTGCAGAAGAGTTTGGTCGTCTCGTGATTACGTTTTAGCAGTTTGACAGAAATTGGACGGGAGTCTCTAGAAATGACTCCAAATTTGTCTGTTTTGGATTTTGTTCAGATTTACTTCCGATAAGAAGTTTTTTTATTTTTTTTATTTTGTTTTGCTGATATGTGACTGTACGCAGGGTTGAATATTCGATGATTTGAGGCGCGGACACTTGTTTGCGTGTTTGTCATTAGTCGCATGCAGCTGCGATGGAGAGGTCAGGAGTTCGGCGACAGAGCAACCTGTCCGATGGCCTCAGCCGTCGCCTCTCAACCTCGACTTGTGCAGAGGAGCCGGAGAGGCAGCTCACATCCAGAAGTTTTCCCCCACGCCGTCCTCCGAGCGCATATATTAAGGGAAAATGATAAAGACGGCATACCTATAATTTGAAAACAGATGGTTTGCTTCTTTTGAATATTTATAACAATCAAAAACAATTTCTCCCGCACCAACCTCGCTATTCACCCGCAGGCCGGCAAGGTGTTAAAACATTAATTTTAATGAAACTAGATGGGGGGTAAAGGAAGAAAAAGCAAGCTCTCTTTTCTTTTTTCAAGCAGGATGGGTGAAGTGGATGTTGAGAGGGCAAACAGTACGGGGGGGGAGTGTGTATGTGTGTGTGTGTGTGTGTGTGGGGGGGGGGGGGGGGGGGGGGGGGGTGGGTCTGTCGCTGAACGACACGCTCCGATCTGCTTGAAGTTGTTGTCCTTAACAGATTGTATAAATAAAGAACTGGAGAATGAAAGAGGTTTATCTGTTTACATCGCCCGACTCCCCAGGTGCTGATATTAACTGAGCTTTCTTTTCTTTTTCTTTTTTTTTTCTGTTTGATGGTAAATATCTCTCCTGCTGCTCGATACCGACAGACGCAACTCGGCTGACCTCGTAATTCACCCCAACATGTTCAAACTCAACGGCATTTGATAAGAAAAGCTTTGTTTAATGTGATTATTTCACCTTTTCAGGGGAAAAAAAAGAAAACAAACTGCAACTTTCTGCATGATTTTTGGTTTTGTTTTGTTTGTTAGCGTATCCCTATATTTCATTTGTTTTGACAAGCTACAGTGTTACTGCATGTTTCACAAGCTTTAATATTATGTCCGCGTTTTCCACAATGAGAATCTAAAGTCTCTCTCTCTCTCTCTCTCTCTCTCTCTCTCTCTCTCTCTCTCTCTCTCTCTCTCTCTCACTCTCTCTCTCTCCCCCTCTCTCTCTCAATCAATCTCTCTCTTTCAGAGTATGATTTCCTCCATTGTGAACAGCACTTACTATGCAAATGTGTCGGCGGCGAAGTGTCAGGAATTTGGGCGCTGGTATAAACATTTCAAGAAGACAAAAGATATGATGGGTAAGCAAAACGGAGGGGCGCAAAGTATGGCGCTCACACTTTTTTTTTTTTGTCTCTTTTGCACACACACATTTCCACACATGCACGCCAGGCAGGCAGCATTACAATATGTTCTCTAAGCAACCGTCTCTTTGTCTTCCTGCTGTTGCATGGAGCAGAAATACATTTTTATCTTGTTATCTAATAATTCGAAATTACTCCTCGGTGCAGCTTTTGCAGTCGCGCGGCGGTGTTATCTTCGATTGATCCGTTATTGCATTAACTTAACACTAATGCCACAGCCAAATGAAGGCCTTTGTTTTGTTTGGGTTTTTTTTCTGTGTGTGCAACACTTTTAGATTCCAGTCAACAAACGAGAGCAATGACTTCAACCGGGCCACCGCCTAGTCTCAAATTCAATTACATTTTCTTATCAAGCCTCCACTAACGCATGCTTTATATAACCCCCCTCCCAAAAAAAAAAAAAAAAAATCCCCTTTGACCTGCCAGGAAATGGAGTTATATAACACCAGCAGCACCCAAAGCTGGAGATTGAATTCCGATATATTTTTTTATGTCTTTTGATTAAGCAGAACTCTGTTGTGCGGCTGTGTAATGTTGAGATATTAGCTTTAGCAATCTGTTGAACGCCATCTTTTTTTTTTTTTCCCCCTTTTTGTTTTTCCGCCAGTGTGCTGCTGCTCTCGGTGATGACAGATGAGATATTATATCAAAATGTTTTCTCAGCCTTCATGCAAATAGCGTGTTGTGATCATATCTTATCTGATGTTGGATTTTCTTTTTTTTTTTCTTCTGTTAAAGTAGCGACTTACACCGGGAGTGTTATTTTACCTCAGACCTGCCGTACCCCGTGTATTCGCTTGCATACTCCTACACGTTTTCTGTCTCGATTGTTTTTTTTGGGGTTTTTTTTCGATGTGGTTTTATGTTCCTGAAAAGTGGAGCCGGCTGCAGCTGCCAGTCTGGCCTCCGAGATGCTTTAAATGTCATATTCCTGCTTTAGCTGCAGAGAGAGCGAGAGAGAGAGAGAGAGAGAGAGAGAGAGAGAGAGAGAGAGAGAGAGAGAGAGAGAGAGAGAGAGAGAGAGAGAGAGAGGAAACTGTAGAAAGACTTAACCCTTGTGTGTTTCTTTCCTCACAATGTGTGTGTGTGTGTGTGTGTGTGTGTGTGTGTGTGTGTGTGTGTGTGTGTGTGTGTGTGTGTGTGTGTGTGTGTGTGTGTGTGTGTGTGCATGTGCGTGCCCCTGCCATCCGACTGTGCAGGCATGCGCCAACCCTCCCAGCTGGAGGGCTACCTGGGGACGTGTGTCCTCCGCGAGAGCCCGCGTGCCAATGCACTAGGTATGTTGCGACATGGGCACACGCACACACACACACACACACACACACACACACACACACACACACACACACACACACACACACACACACACACACACACACACACACACACACACACACACACACACACACACACACACACACACACACAGTCTGTAAACACACCCTTGGTATTTTGTCACATTTGGAGGACATTGCACTGGCATACCTTCACTCCCTGGAAGCTTCCCATAACCTTAGTGCATGCTTTAAACCCCCTCCTGCAACTTCACGAGTCGCTTTGTTTTACTTATTTCGGTCAAACGAGTCTGATCGAAACACACCAAAACGCTCCTTTTCCTTAAAGCCCAAACTAAATGCTTAATGTTAACTTCTCTTAAATAAATCTCCATTTTAATCATCATGCTGATCCTTGAAACAAAGAAAGTCATTTTAAAGTCACCATTTTTATTTAATTTTTTTTGAATACTAGTAATTTTCAATATTTTCTATTATTTCCTTCTATTTTTTTTTTTCCAACAAGGACATATAAAGAAGTAGGGAAACATAAGAGAGTATTGGCTGGCTCTCTTTTCCAGGGGTCACCACGAAAAGTCACGTAAGCGGAACCGTAAACTTTATTATTTATTCACCGGAAAACTTTTCCTGCCGCTAATGGGATTCAAACCGAGGGTCCGAGGGGGAGGAGGGGCCAAAGATCACAGAAAAACACAAACATAAGACACTTTCTTGAAGGTTCCTGCTTTTGTGTGTTTGTTGAGATTCTGTGTTTCTGCCTGTGTTTGGCTTTTTTGACAAATAAGACGCAGTTCTTAGCAACGTGATTCATGACAATCAAATAGACTAAAAGAACCAGATCAGGCTGGAATGAAACGACATAATGTTTAGGAGTGGATAAGGAAGTCTGGAAAGGTTCAATTTAAGATCATATGAAAGACGGATTTAAGTCAAAATCTGACATCAATCTATAAAAAATGTATACAGAGGTCAGCAAAACTTCGAGTTTTATCAAAAACCTCATCAATTTAGGTATTTTTGTACTGTATAGATCTTTTTTTTCAACCTTACAAAAAGACGACAGTAATTTTGAACTCATTGTCTTCGATCTGATCTTTAAACGCTCAACCTGGGAAACTTGTGTGTTTAAAACACGAGTCAAACTCTCTTTCCACTAGAATAAGGAGGAGAAAAACGCCTGAGAAGCACAAACTGCCTGTTGGGTTTGATATTCGTCTCTCCGTCTCTCGGAGGACATCGAGTCCCGATAAGAGACCGACCACGAATTTGTTCTTGCAATGTTTACATGATGGATGCAGCAGTATTTCCATTACAGTTGGAATCATTATAAGAAAAGACAAAAGCTTGACAACGTTCATCCATCTTCTATGGGAAAGGTGTCAAACACATTTTAGCTCAGGTGGGCCAGTAAAATAGTACCAGAACAACCTTTGAATTAAAACTTTAGAGTTTTTCCTCAGAGTGTACGTGATGAAATTGTCTATATTTTTACAAAAGCAAACAATTACAACCAGAAATTGCTACAATCTCAACATAAAGCCAATTTCAATGAAACCTTCTGCTGTTGCATTATGGGTGTTTTTACTAAGTCACCATGACAGCTTGGCTTTGAGGCTACTGCTAGTTTGTTAGCTTTCATAGCAGCATAATCGATATCTCAGCTCGGGTCTCAGTGTTTTGTTGTGTCCACTACTCTTAAGAAATTTGTTTAAAAAATAAATTTCTGTTTCATTTGAATTCTTTCCAATGTTCATGGAGGTTTGTCAGATTGGAGCCTCTAGCAGGCCGGTTTTGGCCCCACGGGCCTTATGTTTGACACATCTGGTCCATCAGAGGACAGTTTAAAGTCAGTTTAATGTTTAGTTTCTTTTTGAATTTGGAGCAGTGGAAGGAAATGAGAAAGAAACCAGGCAGAACAGTCGGTTCCCACACAGAAAGGAATCTTGGGCTTGAGGTTGAGCTGAGAGCGCCGCTCACCTCCAGAAGAAAGTGTCTCATTTGACACTGCAGTGACTTTAGTTTAACCCTGAAGTCAAGTTGAGAGGAGGAGGAGGAGGAGGAGGAGGAGGAGGAGGAGGAGGAGGAGGAGGAGGAGAGGGTAAGTACCTGGTCACAGGTGCTGGCAGGTTCCTCTCAGCTGAAGTGGGCTTCTTTTACCCCCCGACCACCTCAACCCCCACCTCCTCCTGTTAGTGCAGCGAAGCCAACACCGGAGTGAGAGTTGGGTCACTCCCTCTGTCTCTCTCTCTGTGAGTCACACACACCCTCCCTCCCTCCCTCCCTCCCTCCCTCCTGCAGCCCCACATCCCATTCCCATTGTGTCTTTAATCCGGGGCTCTTTTGTGGCAGGATTCCACACGAGGACTCCCGCTTCTGTGGCAGCCTTTTTCTCCCAGGGCCTGCCATGCTCTTCTGTCACCCCTTCTCTTTTCAATTTGCATGGAAATGCCTCCGTGTGTTTGTGTGTTGTGAGTATGCCCCCCAGCAGTGTGTATGTGTGAGTGTGTGTGTGTGTGTGTGTGTGTGTGTGTGTGTGTGTGTGTGTGTGTGTGTGTGTGTGTGTGTGTGTGAGCAAGCATATGCACACACACACACACACACACACACAATCACATAGGCACGCCATACCATCAGAGCCAGGGAATGCCAGGGATTATATGAGAAGAGATGTGATTATTACCAAGATTTTTTCTTATTTTTTTTTGTTTTGTTTTGCAACCCCCCCCTCCAACCCTCATCCCCACCCCCCACTCCCCCACCGCACACACACACACACACACACACACACACACACACACAAACACACACACACACACACACACACACACACACACACACACACACACACACACACACACACACACACACACACCTCCCCTCCCTTCACCGCCACATCATTTGTTTTCCACAAACGCTCAATAGACCCGTCTTGGCCGGGTGTTTTGTGCTCGCTGACAGTTAAGAAACAGGCGTCTCAAACACACGATTATTGTGGGTATTTCTGGAAAACATCCATGCACTTAATCTTTCATCTGCTGGTTTAAAAAAAATAAAAAATCAGCTTGTTGAAGACCCCCCCCCCCCCCCCAGTAAACAGCGATTCTCGCTTTTCACGATTTTGCACGAGGCGTTTTCTTTTTTTTTTTTCTTTTTTTTCCTCTGTGGGATGTGGAGGCCGCAGCTCACTTCTGAGGCGTTAATGTCGCCATCATCCCGATGAATTCTTAAAACGCTGCCCTCTCACTCGGCGCGCCGCACACGCACGAAGAGCAGCCGCAAACCTGAAAACAGTCGGCGCCGGCTCCAGGATGCTCAGCCACTCTGTTGTGGGTAGCGTTTTCCAAATGTTAAATCATTGTTTTCGTCCTCTTAAGCACATCATTTAAACCTGTCTTAAAATATTCCCTCGCAGCCATTATGGACTTAAAGATTCCCAGAGCAAGGGATGCTGCAAAAATCTCCAAAATGCCATTAAATGACGCCACACAAATTCCTTTCTTCTTCTTCTTCTTTTTTTTTTTTTTTTTTAAAGTTTAAATCGGTTTGATGGTAGTTTTTCTCAGGTTATTCCTCTTTTCTCCTCAGATTCATGCTTGAACCATCCTCTCCTAAAACTGTCACATTGGCCAGCTCGTGTTCCTTATTTCAGAATTAAAGGATGCGAGAAGAGAATCCGATTTGTCCGTATTGCCTTCCGCGGCAGACATTCATCTTCTACCTACTCACACACACTCTCCAATGTCCTTTTTTTTTTTCTTTCTTTCTTTTTTTGTTCACATGATGAGGCCGCAGACATTCTGTACTTAATTTCCGAGGCATGTGTTGTGGAAGACACAGGTCAGACACAATGAGGCTCTTTTATCTGCGTTTCCATCTTCGTTTGCTCGAACCGGTCGGATCAGCCGTGTCACATTCAGGGCTGGAGAAAGAGGCCAGGCCGGGCAGAGACACTGAACTCCTTCATTTTGATGTCCGTGGTTTGGTTTCCCAGATACGTGCTGGCTGGAGAAATGCATCCAATAGAAAGCAAACAGGAATGTTTGCTAAAACACACTCGGGGCGAAAGAGTTGATCAGATTCTGACCGCGTCTGTTTCATGTCTCCCGATTAGAGACTATGAGTATGGTGCCGTTAAGCTGACGCTCATGGTTAAGTTGAAGCTTTTATGACACTTTGACTGTAAATCGATGCTCCAGCAGTAATTTAGCAATTCTTTTTTCATTTTCTGGTTCCTTCCTTCCTTCAGCGGAAATGGACGGCCTGTCTGACCTCTCCCCGCCCGGCTCCAACCACAACCACAACCACAACCACAACCACAACCACCTAGGCTTCTCCCAGCAGCAGCAGCCCATCCCCGGCAGCACGGCGGAGCAGACGCCTTCCTCGCCCGTGCCACCGATGACCCACGCCCCGCCGCCGCACGGCGGCCAGACGGGCGGCCGGCAGCCCCAGCTCCCGGGCCTGCACCACCCGGGTCTCGTGTCCACGCCAATCAGCCCCCAGCTGGTCAACCAGCAGCTGGTGATGGCGCAGATCCTCAACCAGCAGTACGCCGTGAACCGGCTGCTGGCGCAGCAGTCGCTGTCGCAGCAGTACCTCAACCACCCGCCCGTCAACCGCAACTCCCACACCAAGCCGCTGGAGCCGCAGGTGGCGTCCAACACTGAGGTCTCCGCCGAGATCTACCAGTGGGTGAGGGACGAGCTGAAGCGCGCTGGCATCTCGCAGGCCGTCTTCGCCCGCGTGGCCTTCAACAGAACCCAGGTGAGGACAGAGGACGCCGCAGCGTCATTGACCGCAGTTCAAACTGCCTCTTCGTTCTTCTAATGTGTGTTTTTGTACTCCACGTCGAGATCAAACATTCTCACATTGAACCGAATTAAATATTTAAGGCAAATCAGTAGAATTGATCTTTGTCAAGGACTCCGAAATCAATCAAATGTATTAAAGATGGCAAATAATTTGGCCCGGTGCAGTATATGAAGGAGCAGCCTTGAAATGCTCTGTAATTATTGACTCCCTGCATCCCTCCCAGTTTAACTTTAATTTTAATCTTATTAAAGTGTGCTGCATGTGGTTGAGAGGCGCGCCCGGTTCATTTCTGGGCTTCCTGTGTGGAGTCTGCATGTTCTCCCTGAATCGAATTAAACCGTAAGCCAGAGAATCGATTTTTCTCAAGGACTCTAATATCAATTGATTTGATTAAGAATTAAAGTCGTTGGTGTATTAATGAGCAGCCTTGAAGAATTATTCACTCTCTCTCGGTATGGAAACTGTACATTAGAAGCAGCTGTTGATGTTGTGGCGTGGCGGTGCAGCGGTTAGCATTCACATCTTTAGGTCTTGGGAGTTTGCATGTTCTCTCTTGTTATTGTATTATTAGTTTGGTTAAGTTAGTGTTTGTTCATCTTGGTGTTTTTCGAGTCGCCACATCGGATCATCTGTTAGACCAGCCATCTCCGTTTTCCCTTTAACCACATCCATGAATCCACTCCGACGTCTTCCTCGCCTCCTTCATTCAAGATATCCACGCTTTCTCCTCAGCACATGTCCAAACCATCTCCACATCACTGCAGTATCAGTGTATTTGCAGTATCAGACAACATAGTGGTATCAGATATCGGTGCATCCCCAGTTCTGACATGTGTTGTTCTGTAAATCAAAAAGCAAAATGCTGAAAGGCTGTCAACACAAAATATAAATGGTTTAATAGTTTGTCCCTCATTTATTTTGTGGTCATCCCCAGTTCGATTCACTATCAATCCCAGTCCAGACCCAACACATCACCACTAACACATGTTATTCAGTAGAATCTAGACCCCGTCGACATCGAGACTGAACTGTTTCCGTTCACTGAAAGACTTCCATCCTCATGAAAACATCAAAAAAGCAAAAGAAAACTTGCTGGTAGTGGAGCTGCAGTGCAGCCACTGAAAGACACAAAGACATGAAATACAGAAGAGACGAGGCATTCGTACACAGAAAAGTCCAAAACATCTCTAATGGGAATTATGGACTCACAAGCAAGAAAAAAGTACGGTGCAACTTCTGCTTCGGGATCATAAAACTAACTAATTAAGTTGGAAATTAGCTGTAAAAACCAGAAGAACCTCAGTAGTTCCTCGAGCCCGAACAAAACTCGGTAATCTTCCATTGTTGTGTTCATGGTTGGCGGCATTAGTGTTGGGGAGATAGAAGTATAGCGGTAGAGGTGTTTCGACTTTCTTTGTCCCGTAAAGACGTAAATGCTGAGCGAGCATTTCCAGAGGTGTCGATTCTAGGAGCTGGTTTCAAAATCGAGTGGAGCTTCACATGGATGGATAGCTACCGCCCAATAAATAAACCCACTGCCTTGTAGACCAAATAATTCAGCCGATAAATTAAATTATGTGTCCGACATTAGCTGTCAGTCATTTTAAATCCTGTCCATTCTGGTCATTTCCATTGCTTTGTGCCTCTGAATTGCCAGTAGTTGCAGGGTGGACCCTGAATTCCCCCCCATTGACAGTCAGATACGCTCCAGCTCGCTGAAACCCGACGCAAGTATAGAAAACGGAGCGATAAGTGGATGTTACGCCTCGTCTGACCAAGTTATTCATAGGTTCATAAAACCTTTGGCGTGCCAACGGCATCTTCAAAAAGTCCATGAAAGCGTCTGTAAAAAGCCGCCACTTCCTGGAAAACGTCTTCGCCTGTGATGTCGAGTGGCCCCGAAGTTATAGGGTGCTGCCTAAAGACTCCGTATCGTTACTTCCAACAATCCGGCTTTTGAGATCTTATTTATAACCTACGGTCCGTCCGTTCCTGTATGAGATCCACACCCACATCGGGTTTCATGGCGAACATCACATGAAGGAAGTCGTAAAGACGTTTAATGGGATCTCTTTTTGCCGAGAAATAATGGGAATGTCTTCCAGTTGGGATCTACGGCTTACATCTCACTCCAGTACGCTCCAGTAATCGAGCACCTTTTTTTCTTCTTTTTTTTGTTGCTGTGCTCGAAAGATAGCTGGCAGGCTGCCACGTGAGAAGGCCCGGGTTCGGTCGTGGCATCACTGCCAAAATATGTGGTTTCACTTCATAGTCGGAGGTCGAATGCACACACACACACACACACACACACACACCACGCACACCACACACACAGATGGTAGTGTTAATATCTCCAGACCTGCAGCCTGTATTGGGGTTGACGACAGACCTTGTTACTACTTCATTTGCTTTGAAGTAAGAGAGAAAAAGGAGGGTGAGAGATAAGAATCTGTTTGAATGTACAGAAACTTCCCCTCCCTGCAAAAGAGAAATGTGTGTGTGTGTGTGTGTGTGTGTGTGTGTGTGTGTGTGTGTGTGTGTGTGTGTGTGTGTGTGTGTGTGTGTGTGTGTCAGAGTGGATCCAGACGGTTGTATTTCTGTACAGACCGCGGAGCTCCCACACAAACAGAGCCTTCTTATCTGATGTGAGGAATTAGCCCAACGTGCCGTCGGAGAGTTCTCCTTTGCAGGATTAATTATTAGGTCTGCGCTCTCTCTCTCTCTCTCTTTTTTTTTTTTTCCCACGAGGCCGTGTTAATAAAAGGCCGCCGTGGCGGCGAAGGGTGACATGAAGACGCGGGAGGTGGATCGGAGGAGCTCGGGGTCCCCTCCTTTTATTTCTAGTGCTGTTTTTTTTTCTTTCTTTTTTTTTTTTACGAGGAAGTCGATGGAGCGCGGCGATAGCGGTTGACGGTGGGGAATGATAAGCATGCACGCACAGCCAAGAATGCAGACGCCAACGAGTCAGACAGTTCAAACATGAAATAACGCCACTAGCGTGTCGCCAGAAAACTGGCACGCATTCAGCTTCGCGCTCTCTCCTCGCTATAATAAAAACGTCTGATTTTGTTCAGTCTTGTCTGATTAGCACAGACGTGGATATTGAAACGCCACACATGTAGCCGCGTTCATCCTTTAATAGTCGGGGAACACCGGCTCCAATCGCGAGCCCGGGAGGACTTAAATGCTCAAGAACTATATAAATATATAATTTTAATTGTCACCTTGTTTTATTACTAAATCACACCTATTGATGATGAGAAGAAGCGGCGCGCTGGTTTGCACAGTGTGTGGCCAAGCGCTGATGAAAAGGCCCAATCACGCGCCTCTGATAATGGAGTCATCGCCGTCTTCATAATGATGGAATTGAGCGCTATTGAAAAGTAAACAGAGGATATGCTGATTGCCCGCGAAACAAGACAAGACGTTACAGGCGAGTAGCGGCGCCCCTTAAACGAGGAAACATGCGGCTCCAAGAAAATGTCCCAAGATCTGCATCGATTTCAGGAAGAAACGGAGGCCGGGCGGGAGTTTCAGCGAAGAGCGTCACTCAAGAGGCGCTTGTAGAGCGAGAAGAGACAGAAACCTGCAGACATTCATGAGAATATGAAGTTTCTTTGTGTTTTGTTTTCATAACTTTAACTCTTTTTGCTTATGATGGTCTCAGAGGGCAACTTTTGTTTTAGGCTCCGTTTACAACATTACAGCTTTTTGAAAACGGCTCCCGAGGGTGGAACTTTTTTGAAAACGCTGCTCCTGGTCTTGCGCACCGCGGTCGTAGTTGTCGTAAATAGTTCTTCTGCACATGCTCAGGAGTTGGAGAATGCCAACATGGCGGCCTTCAGGGTGTCATGACTCCCAGTCCAGATTCTCCTGGGACTTGGTAGTTTCAGATATAATCTTTGTTGCAGGTTCATATTAAACAAGAGCCTACAAGTTCAATGAGAAAGCAGAAATAGTAGGAAAATATATATAAAAAAAAAAGAAAGATAAACAAATTAAACTGCGCATATAAAACAATTTTCTTTTTTAAATATATATGTATTATAGTTGAGAATCACAGAATTTACACTGTTCGAAGCGTTTTGTGTGTGGTTTCATTACCCAAACAAACAGCGCCAACTTGTGGCCTGGCCTGCTCACTACATTGTTTTCAGCATTTCTATGTAAATGGACATCGATTTCCAAATTTTGACGTGTAAACGCGAAACTTTTCTGAAACGAAAATGTAAAGATTTTGCCTTTTCACTTTAAATGTTGCGGTGTAAATCGGTCTTTGGTGGGTTTGGCTTTAATTTGGTTTTGTTCTGTCATTTTGATCCCAGCAACATTAATTCTTTGTTATATTTGAGAACAGTTTGAGGATTACTGCTGTCGCTCATATTTCCAGATGTATAGAAGTCAAAACCTTCATTTATGTGTTACCTGATATGGTTGATAATCATAGTCTTTATTGTTTATTTGTAGATTATTGAGGCACTGATTTGCTGGGTTTTTTTCTGTATTGACGATATGAATGCTCCCAGCTTGGACGTGGGAATTTCCCTACTAACAGTCTTGAGTTCCCAGCTCCATGAAGCTCAAACTCTTGATTTCCGATCACAAGTGACGCAGTTATTTTGAAAACTGTGGGGTTCTGAAGACGACTAGAAACCTTGATAAAGTTCATGTCAGCGGCACAAAGAGATTTCCGAGTCAGGCCGTGTTTAGTTTAGAGCGGAAGTGGCTGTGAGAGCATCACATCTCCATTGTCATCAGAGCCTAATTTCATAATCTTCTAAATCTATTGTCCTCCTTCCCGGTTGCCACCCTGATCCAGACACTGAAGCATCTCTCGCCTCCTCTCCTCTTTAACTCGCTCTCTGTGCTTCTGGCGGCGCAGGGCTTACTGTCCGAGATCTTGCGTAAGGAGGAAGACCCCAAGACGGCGTCCCAGTCCCTGCTGGTCAACCTGCGCGCCATGCAGAACTTCCTGCAGCTCCCGGAGGCCGAGCGGGACCGCATCTATCAGGAGGAGAGGGAGCGCAGCCTCACGGCGGCCTCCGCCATGGGCTCGGCGCCGCTCATCAGCACGCCGCCCAGTCGACCCGTGCAGGTAGACACCTCTGACTTCACTCTTCAGATGATGCAGATCTGCGACAGTTGGTGGAGGCAGGCAGGCAGACAGGGAACGTCACGTCACAGCAGAGCCGCATTAGAGCGAGACCGTCGGGGGATCAAGACAGATTTATTCCCCCACAGCAGAGGAATTGACTTACAGTTGGCCAGTGAGTTGTGTTAGCACCACTGCAGCTACTGGATGATCATGCATCATAACGCACTTGCCACGGGTCTGCTGTGCATCAAGAGTAATCATATTTGCATTCTGTTGTTTTTTTTTTTTCTTTTTTCGGCTTTCCAAAATAGAACAGCAGCCGCGGCAGAAAGAGCCGGCGATCCTCCGCGAGACTGCTCAGTACAAATCTGTCTGTTGTTAATGAAAAGGAACAGATATGTTCACTGTTGGGTTAAATAGATGAGGCGAGTCGGGTGAAATGTAAGGAGACAAAGCTGCCTGGAAAACTCAGGGTTTCAGCTTCTCAGCTTCTTTATGTCGAGTTGGAATATTTAGATGAACAATAATAAATGATTGACCTTCGATTTTGATCGGCTTTAACGAAGAGGTGCATATTCTTATTGGTGGGAGGGGAGGTCAGGTGGGTGGGGATAAAGTGTAAGAAGTGAGAGGATTCACTATATGTGCAGACTTCCACCGATGAAAATGGTCAAATCTAAGGTTCTCGATGTTTTGAAGCAATCTAGAAAAAAAAACAAAAATCAGTTCAGAGACACCAACCTACCAAACACAGGCTTGTGTGAATGACCGAGGGAGATGAGCAGCGTCCCTCCATCCTTCTTCATCTCTGCTGCTTCATCCATCTTACAGTCAACAGGCAAAGACAAGAAGTCGTACGTTGATTCAGGCCGCGGTTTAAAGTTCCTCTACCAGAATCCACACGGGGGGAAATGAAACATTTAGGAGCCAGGTTTAGTTGTCGATGTTTATCTCTAATACGTCGTCGTTACTTTTCCGAAGGAAAGTCGTCGTTACACTCAGACAAACCAGTATTTCCAACCTGTCGCCAAAGATACCAGGGATTGTTGACGCCTTAGCGTCATGGAAGATTCTAGAAGCAAGATCCCGTTTGTTCGCTCTGGAAAATCCGTTAATGATCAGTTTCACAACATTTCAGACGGTTTCTCCTGCCTTGAAGACTCTTTTCTTTGAGAAAGTTTGACTTTTCTCTGCTAAATCGGTCAAATGTTGATATTTTCACTGCCGTGACGCCATCTTTGATTTCCCAGAAACCCTTGCAAAACCAGAGCACAGTTTGATGGATACAGACTCTGGTTTGTTTGTAAACACATTGACTTTGGTGTGATCGATATAGAGAACTGCTGGTTGGAAATGAGTGGAAATGAGTGGTGATGGTCTCATTTTCATGTGTTGGTTTAATCTTGGTGCTGAAGTGATACCTTTTATGGGACGTATATTTGAAAGTTTTTTCTCTGGTAGAGTCACGGTGCTCGGAGTCTCTCAAGGGGGAGTTAGGGTAATGCTCTGTGGAAACGGGTGAAAACAGAACCTTTCTGAAACACTGTTACTGCGGATGAGCACTAGAATAGAATACAATAGAAAATACTTTATTGTCACTCCAGCAATGTTAAAGCTCAGTGTGAGCAGCAGTGAAATGTTGAACGGCAACACCAGTGACAGAAATAAACACAAGTGTAAAATTCAGCTGGTTACTCCAGCTGTTGTAACTGGTTTTTCTGCACGTGCTCAGTAGAGACAATCTGAACAATGTTTACCTCCAGAGTATCATGACTCCCATTCCTTATTCTCCTTGGACTTGGTAGTTTTACTTTGACAGTCACCGTAATAACAATCCAACGTGGTGGTCTGTCCACAAGAATATCCGTGTTCTCTCCTTGTTAATGTTGATAGTGTATTATTCTCTGCGCACATGTGTTTGTAGTTTCATTACAAAAAGAATTAACTCGTGACCTGGCATGCTGAATACATTGTTTTCAGTGCTTCTTCCGTCTCCATGGAAACAGACATCGTTGCGGTCTAAAGGAAAAACCTCTCTGAAACGAATTTTGCTGTCCTCTCATTTATCCTCTATTGAGTTTGAGAAAAGTTTGAGGGCGGCTCCGGTCTCCCAGTTTGAAACGTATCTTTTACGAAATATCATGTTAACGTGACCGAAGTGTCACCAATTAACCTGAAACTCGTACGTTTGAACGGGTGGAGGACAGGGAACCCACGCAAACATAGAAAGAGTATACGTCCTCCACAGAGAGAGGCCTCGGAAAATGTTGATCCGTCACATTCACACACTAATGGTGACGGTCGTGCAACGTGCGTCACGGCACCGAACCCATTATACCAACTCAACCTGTGGAATCGATCCAAAACCAAACATTAGATTCTAAAAGAGATCAAACCTGAAGTTGCTCTCACACACACACGCACACACACAACGTCAAGCACATTGTTCTGTCTCACACACACACGCACACACACAACGTCAAGCACATTGTTCTGTCTCACACACACACGCACACACACAACGTCAAGCACATTGTTCTGTCTCACACACACACACACACACACACACACACACACCTTAAATTCCAAACCATTGTATCAAGACAGCGGCGTGTCTGCGAACCGGCGGGAATAAATGAAGCAATGAACATACTTTACATTCTTCCTGCATGTAAATGAGCTCTGCATCCTCCCCACCCTCGGCGCACAGGTGAGAACGGTGCACAAATGATGGATAATTTTCTGTGCTAATTTTGACCTTTTACCATGCATTAGGCGGCATTAACAGCCCTCCCATTTCGGGAAGGGGAAAAAAAAAAATGTTAAAAATAAAGCTGGCTCGGCGACGACGGGCTCTGCAGAAAGATCAAACGCCGTTTAGTCGCTTCCCTCTTTAAAAAACAAAAAACGGCTGCATACCGCAGCACAACTTTGCACCCTCTCCGCAAATCAGTGTCGCTCATTTGAAAGGTATGTGGCAACTTTCTACCACTTAAGCCCATTTGGAGTCCGGTGGGCTGCACAAAGGCCGCCTCTGTCCGGCGCCACGGCGAGGATCTGGCTTTTATTTAAGGTGAGGAGTGGAGCCCACCCAAACCTCCCACTGACAAACCCGTCTCCGCCGAGCCGAAACCAGAAAGAAGAGCTGCATTATGAAGGAGGCAGCGGCGCCCAAACTTTAGCGGGGCCACTTCGCAGTTCACGGCTCGTCCTTACAATCGGCGGCTGTGCGAGCGCAGCGGAGAGACTCAGGGGTGACGGAAGACGCTCTCTCACTGAGGAGGTGTTGATGCAGAAGAAAGTCTTAGAATGTTTTAAAGGAAAATGGAAACGACTCAAGTTTTTTTTTTTTTTTTTTTTTTAAATCTTTTCGAGCAATGTCATGCAGAGCAGCAGAGCAGCAACAGGTCAAATGTCAAAGGTTGTTAATTAAATTTAAGATCATAGAATTTTTTTGTAGTGGCTACCGTCTGGTGCGGTGGCGCCACCGTCGTCGCCACTTTTACTGAGAGGCAGATTCGCAGGTTTCCGCTGCTTCATGGAAATAATATCAAATAGAAATGGGGAGGGGCTACAGCAGGTGTGTCAAACAAAAGGCCAAGCAAATTGTAAAAAAAAAAAAGATCAAAGAAAACATACTTACATAATAAAACACTACGACCCGAACTGAAATATCGCTGATGTGCTGCCATGGAAGATAGCAAACTAGCATTTAGCCTCAGAGGTCAGGCTGAGTTTGTCAAAATCTCACAAGGAAAGTCACTTTCTTTATTCTGTGACTTTTTGTCCTCTTGATCATTTAAATCTGCTGAAGTTGACCAAATATTCTCATAAGAAAACCAGAATAAGACACTTTCTTGAATCAGGAGCAGATTGGGAAACTACCTGAAGCTGACTGACGGGTACCGACAGGAAATCTGAAATCACAAAGTCGGTTTTGCAACCGAGTGAGGAGTTATGAGGTTCAAAAATAGTTTTATTATGAGATTCACAGAATGTTACATAATCCAACATCGTAAACATCAGATATAAATACTATGTAAAATGCACAGGTGAAGAAAGTCTGCTGTCTCCCTCACTACTTATACAGACCATGCAGAGATTTTCCCTTTATGATGTCATGTAGGGACCATTAACTCTGGTAGTTGATACTCACTCATCTTATTAGCATTTAAAGGTACAGACACAGAAACAGCCTCTTCTCAATTGAGCCAACTGGAGGGACTTTTAGACTGGCTCAAATTGGAAAGCCGGTATAATATAGGACTTTTGAACACTGCTTTGTTCTAATAATTCCCTAAATTTATTTCTTGACCTTATAGAGCAGTGAAAGTTCTATATTCAGTGTTTTCTTTATCAGAAAAGACAACCAGTTTGGTTTAATTCGCACTCTATTTGTCTCTCATTTCCTTCATTGCATGGATTTTTGTTAATTTCATTACGAAATCTACTAAAGTTTGCCAACTATTTTAAAAGAAAACCAGATTTTTACACTTTGAGACCTGAGACATTACCTCACGATGTTGTAAACTGGTTGTCAAGTGTGTGAGTTCACCAGTTTGACTCCAGTGTGACACTGTTGTTAATCTCGAAGGCTTTTCTTTGTTTAAAGACGCTTTTTAAAGACGTTTTTTGGGAGTGTAAAAAAAAAACCAGTTGCTGCTGTTGGGTTATGCAACACGAATATGACATACAGACGTGCATCGAGGCGTGCACGCCCCAAATCCGGGGATTCTTGACTTCTCATCATTCAAAAACACTGTTGACACGTCACTGTCATATCTCCAGGCCTCGCATACTTCACCTGTGTGACTTAAACCCACCAACATTTATCATATAGACTCCTTCCTGGTACACACACACACACACACACACACTGGTACACCTGGCCATCTGCCAGCCTCTCCTATGGAGCAATGCGGTGTGAATCTGAGCACATAAATCAGCCGGGGTGGCAATTGAGCCCGAGACAGAGGAGGCTTTTTATTGGCCTCATAAAAACAGATGCAGAGGTATGTTTCTCTCACGTGTGCCGATGGGTCGCCTCAAACTCCCCCGGAGCCAGTTACTGCACGTCCATGGGCCTCGACAATTTGCCCGACACGGTATCCCGCCGCTCAGACCGACAGGCCCGCGTCGAGCTGTCATAAAAAAAAAGAAAAGAAAAAAAAGATGAAAGCAAACCAGCGCAGACATTCCAGATCCGCCGCAGAATTTTCAGATTACGTTTTGTTTTTTTTGTTTTTTTTGAAGGAGCTCATATTAGGTGTCTAGACAAAATAATTCAATATATATGTTGTTTTTGATCACGAGTTGGTAGCTGTTGGTGTTATTATGGTTTATTTGAATGCCATTTACTTGCACTCATCCCCCGGCCCCGTGCGGATGGCTCCTTTGGAGTGGGTAAAAAAAAAATAAAAAAAGGTCTCGTATGGAATGATTCATATGCTAATGGTTCTTGGGTAATGCTTTTATTAGGATACTTGTTACCTCGTCAAAGGATTTTTGTCAAGATGCAACAAGCCGCTGAATGAAGATGATTTGATTTCACTTGACTTGCATTTATTTTTTAATCACCGGCTTGACGTAAGAATAATAACATTTCACACAACACATCCAAGTGTTTTCAAAGTAACGTGTGGGTGTAATCTACACTCCTGCACCCTGTGTGTGTGTGTGTGTGTGTGTGTGTGTGTGTGTGTGTGTGTGTGTGTGTGTGTGTGTGTGTGTGTGTGTGTGTGTGTGTGCGTGTGTGCGTGTCGCCCGGGCTCCCTTTATGTTTTTAAGCCTGTTTGTGTTTTTTTTGTTGTTGTTTCTTTCGACTCTGCAGCCCCGGAGGGAAGACTGCAACAGTGTCAGACCCGAGGATTGGAATCCCAGAATCCCTGTGGGCATTTCACCTGTGAGCAAACAACTTCACCCACCCGACACACACATACACATACACACAACACACACACAGAGGAATCTCCCACGCCAACGTATCTGTGTCTACACGTCCGCACACTTCAAAACAATAATAAATTGGGGAATTTATCTTTAAAGTACATTCCTGATACCTGATTTGGATTCTGTCTCATTAACTTCAGTTTAACGCAAGAAGACAGGAGATAAAAGTTACTCACATACGTCTTTACTGTAGTTTAGATAGATAGATAGATAGATAGATAGATAGATAGATAGATAGATAGATAGATAGATAGATAGATAGATAGATAGATAGATGGTGTATGGTAGTCACGGTAACCACACGTACAACAGTATTGAATGCATCGACATGCATGTTTGCACATGCACACACCATTACTGTAATATTATGTTTCACAGGATACCAATTATTAGCAATGACAGACGCCGTGATTCAACTCGTTTGACAGTTTGGAGTCACAAAGTAAATTATTTTCTGGAAAAAGAAAAAAAATACATGTTTACACAGGCCGTATTTTTTAATGTCAAAGAAATGATAAAGTCAAACGCTTTAATTTGGAGGGATTGTTAGTTTTGAAGTGGAAACAAGAGGTTTTAAAGGACAACTGAACGCCTCTCTGTCGTGGCTCCATGAAGCTGTAAAGCGAATAAATATTTATTTTGTAATTTTTATTCTATTTACATTCCACATTGATTTCCAAAAATGCTCGAATCGCCAGGAAAAAACAAACAAGGGAAAACAGATAAAACTGCTCGATGAGCTGGGTATGCCCCCCCCCCACCCCCCCCCCCCCCCATTTTTGTTTTTATAAAATTGCTTAAGGTACTCAAAATAATAAGACAAGAAAAATGATCAATGTAAATTGATTGAAATAAGTTGAGAGAATAAAAGGGAGGAAAATAAAGAAAAACTAGAACAAGAATGAAAAAAAGGAGTAACAAAAAAGAGTGGCTAAAACTGCTCTAACAATAGGAAATGCTCTAAATAAATAAGTAAATAGAAAAATATAGAAATAAATAGTCAGAAAGGTTAAAATAGCCAAGATGCATTTAAACGGCTAAAGCAGGAAAATCCATGAAAAGAAAAATCCCTTAAAAATATAATACAATATATCAGGATTGCATCTATGACGCTTCATTAATGCAACTTCAATTTTTGTATATATTTTTTTTATATATTTGAGATCATCAACATGTTTTATGGCTATTTGGTGGAAAATCATGAATAACAGCTCTTTTGGTCATCGAGGCTCCAGACCTCAATTCTAAATAGTGGACGAACACTGATACGAATTCAACAAAAGATTCTCAACGACAAGGATCTATAAGCTGTTTTCTATTTGCTACAAATTAATTACGAATAATTCATGTTGCATAGTTCCTTTTTTTTTTTTAGGGTGGGGCTGAAATCGGGCAAAAGTTGGTGTTGTGTTGGTAAAGCTGCCAGAATAATAAATGTACAATTCTCTATGTACACAGTGAAGCAACACTCAACTCAGTAAACTGATAAACTGATAAAGTTCTTCTAAATCATCTAATTCCACATCAAGCACGGTATTCAAATGAAACAATTCGGACAAAATCAATGACTGAAACATTGAATATATGAAGAAGGCTAATTAAAAGCTCTTGCACATTCACCACGGGCTGTTTGGTGTCACATTCGTTCCAACGTTCATTTATTGTTTCAAACTTTCCAAACAGGTGAAGCCGTCGCCTCTGCCCAGCGAGTGGAACGGCAAGACGGAGAGCTGCATCCTCAACATCAACTCCACCATCTACGACGAGATCCAGCAGGAGATGAAGAGGGCCAAAGTCTCGCAGGCGCTGTTCGCCAAGGTGGCCGCCTCCAAGAGCCAGGTAGCCCAAACTCACACCCACAAACAAAAAGCGTGGCCACGCCACGTTTCTGTCACGAACCCGTGGAAAATAAACGGCAACAGCACGACCATTGGTTGAGAGGGGATTGACCATAGCTGGTGAAACTCACACGTCAACAAAAGTCTGTAATTATATGAATCTGCTTTGAACCACAGTGTCTTAAACCATTCAGTAACTTTTAAGGTTAAAAACAAGAAGTTAAGAACTCAATATTCGTTGGGAGAGTTCTGGTGCATTCAAATATAAAATCTGCAAAAGAGTGTACCTGAAGGACACTTCAACAAATAATTCAAAGTAAAAAAAAAGGTCCTACATATTTCACAATATATGGCTTTAAACCAGCGTTGTCGAACACATTTGAGTTCACATAAAGCCCATTATCTTCTTGATGTTAAATAGTGTCATAACAACCTTTAAATTTGAACTTTAAAAGCTTTTCTGTTGTTGTGGTGCTGCAGAGTATACGTGATGGAAAAAACAACCACTCCTGAAGATGATGACGATCTCAACATAAAGTCAATTTTAATGGTGTAAAATACGGTGAAATGCCCTTAAGAACTTCTCCTCCAGCTGTTGCTTTATGGGTGTTTTGACAAACTCCCCCTGACAGCGTGGCTTTGAGGCTAATGCTAGCTTGTTAGCTTTCATGGCGGCGTCACCGAGATCTCAGCTGCCGTTGTGTTTTGTCGCCACTCTGAAGAAATGAACGTTTTCTTTGAAATGTTTAGCATTTCCTTGGTGGTTTGGCCAGATTGAAGCCTCTTACGAGCCGGTTTTGTCCCGCAGGCTTTACCTTTACAACATTCTCAAAATGGGATGAATATATTTAAAAGTTGAACCTGACATAATCCAGCACTATTATTAAATTATATGTTAAAATAGATATATTTCAACATTCCTTCATGCAAAAGTCTCTTAATATTATAAAATTTTGAAATATTACACCAGCCAGAGCAATCTGATAGTTTGCATTTAGTTTTTCTTTATTAATTTGTAACAACAAACAAGATAACATGCAAAAGTTGCCATACATGAACACTTAAAATAATATTGCAAAATATACAAAATGTTACTAAAGCTTCTACTTTTAAACTTGGACCTGTCAACAAGTGTCATTTATTGCGGTTTAAAATCCAGGAAATCCCTCCTTTGACCAAAAAAGTGGACTGAGTTTCAAGTTAATTGTTCGACTTTCACTTTCAATATGTGAGGATTGCCGGCTCGGCGTCACTTAAACTTTTTTAAAGAATTAATTTTATGTGTTAAAGTCGCTTTAATTAGAGTGAAGAGGAGCTTTTATAAGCAGAATGGGGGATACGTTGATGGAAATTGGGGTCTCCTCCTCTTTTTCTCCAACTTTCTGAACACGAACTGAAACAGTCGCTTCGTTTCAGTTTCCAAAAGGCCGTTTACTTTCCACTGTTTCAAAGACGAGCACAACTCGACGATCCTGTTTTCATTAAGAAAAAGCAGCTCACGGAGCGGTAATGATACACTTTGGATCCAAAACCTGAATTTCCAGACGTGGGTATGTCATTTTTTAGCCCACACCGGCAAAGAGACACTCTTTATTTATTTATTCTTTTATTTAACGTAAAGCTCTTTTCACCTGTTTGCATTTAAAAGAGCTGGATGTTTATCTTCAGGAGCCTCGTCTGCACTCCAGACAGACACATGTGGAGGAAAACCCATTGAAACATCTGTGAAGCGTCTTCGTTTGGATGTAAAAAAAAGTGTAACGTGGAGAAGTAAAAGTCCACGCAGCCGACTTGAAAGTTGCGTCAGCGCAGCGCCGCACTGATTTATGGGCATAATGACACATGTCTTCTTTATTGTGGGTTTGGAGTTTAGCAGTCGACACTGTTTCAACACCAAACAAACCTGTTTATATTAGCTCCACTCACCCTGTCATCTTCTCACAAAGAGCAGCCAGCGCACACAATAAAGGCCTGTGTGTGCTGGAAACACAAAATTGCAGAGAAAACATACCGCGCGTTTAACTCTTTATTAAAAGCAATTTAGATGTGGGGGGGAGACGAGCGTCGTGCTAAGGACTTATTATTAAAGGTTTTCATGTGTCTGTCGCAGACGCAGTGGGGAAGAATTTCCACAATTGTGCTTGATGAAGAAGACGATGGTGATGGGGGGGCGGGGGGGGATAGATCACCAAGGGCGGAATAATCTTGAAATATCTGCAAAGGCTTTATTTTTTTCTTGCTGATTAGGATGATTATACCCCCAGATAGCTTTGTTTTACCAAATTGCAGTTTGATGCACAAACCACTGTTTTTGTTAAGGAGTTCAAAGACTCCTTGGAAAGGATGGAGAGCGAGGCAGGCGCTCCTGTCTCCCCCGTCCTCTCAGATGAGGGTTTGTCTGGGAACAGGTTTCCACCGCCCCTCCCCGTCGCTCTGTCTTGCCCCCTCTACCTCTCACCCCCCCCTGATTTCTGCCTCTCCTTTCACGTCCCATTCATGGCAGGCGGGTGTGAATGTGAATTGAGCAGCAGATAAGAAGTGTGCTAATTATGCCTCTGAAAAGGGGCCTGGGAGAGCACTTATCTCTGGCTCTATCTCGTAATGGGCGCTCCCCGGGCAGCTGGTCTCCCCCCCTCGCTACCCAGCCGCTACCGGCACCACCCGGCCGGCGGCTGCTCCCCCCACCCCCACCCCCAGCCCCCCCAACGACCAGACACCCCTGAACCCCGGCCATCGGAGAGCTGGACACGGCTCCCAGCCTCTCATCCCCGCCCTTCCCGCCTCCCCGGATCCAGCGGTGTTTACAGGAAGTTTACCGTTTCCTGTTTCGTCCCGTCCGCACGCCCAGATGACGGGATCTGCACGTATGGTTTTGTGCGTCAAATACGTCACGCGGCAGATCGACGAAACAGCTTCAATCTGCCTGGCAAATTTCTGCGATATTGTAAATTCATCGTTGTCTCGACATCGATCTTGAAATTTACAAAATCTTGTGTGGTGAGAATTACATGTAATGGGGAAGAAAAAAACCCACAAAATGAAAATGTATCAGGAGAAAGAGCAGTTATTTAGAAGACAAAGCAAAAATCTACTAAGTGTGTGTATTTATTGTGAATCTTATCATTATCGCGAAACTGAATGTTACCTCAAACTGCAGGTTATATAATAAAAACTAACTATATTGGGGGAATATTAGTGATTTTGCACTGCTAGCTGCAGATACGAGATGTAGCTCTTTCTTATAGCTATTCTATTCTATTCTATTCTATTCTATTCTATTCTATTCTATTCTATTCTGTCAGACTTCCTGTTATCTAGGCATTAAAGTTTTTTTTGTTTTTAAAATACAATTTTCTCAAATTTTAATTGTATAATTAATCATATGATGATAGATAGATAGATAGATAGATAGATAGATAGATAGATAGATAGATAGATAGATAGATAGATAGATAGATAGATAGATAGATAGATATTAATGACACAATGGCGAAACTCGGTCATCATTTAAATGGTATTTAAAATGAAATATTTACATAATATAAGTACATGGTGAAAACACCAGCCATGATTCTACTTCTTCTGTAAATATGCAGATTAATTCAAATAGGTAGAATTCAACTCTCATCCTCGCACACAAAGTCTTATTCTGCATCAGTTGTCATCTATAGAGAAGGAAATCAGGCATCCGTGCAGACGGCCATGCTCAGGTATTCATAGCGTTTACTGTTTTTGTCTGAAGAGCCTCCGCTCCGCTCCGCGTGTCAGGAAGAGAAGGTTTAGATGTTCAACAGCATCACTCAGGTCCGGAGAGGTTTTTGCCTCGTTTGCAGGCGAAAAAGATTATAAATAAATAAATAAATAAAGCATGCAATGGTGGAGGATCATGGCAGCCAGCAGCGGCTGCTGGGGCTCGGCAGTGTAGCACGGACGTGGTTGGTGATGAGGGTGGAGGATGGGCTACGTTGGCAGCATGCCCATATGGGGTCCAGGGAAATAATGGTGGTCGGGGGGGGATGGTGAGGAAGAGGCCTCATCACCGAGGCTGGCACTGTCCTGTCAGTTCAAACCCTTCGGCTCGTCGTCGGATTTCCCAGCATGCTTACGCAAGCTTGGGGGGGGGGGGGGGGGGGGTCAGTCAGTGTGTTGGTGTTGGTGTGTTTAACCCAGGTGATGCAGTTTTTTGGTGTGTTTTTTTTTTTAAATATCTAAATGAAGTTTATAGATCGGCACAAGCTCAAGTGTGTGTGCATTCACTGTGTGTAAATGTGCATCAAATATGGGTTTATGTGCAGACGCATTTAATGTTTGGGCCAGTGTTTGTGCAATCTAGTGTGTGTGTGTGTGTGTGTGTGTGTGTGTGTGTGTGTGTGTGTGTGTGTGTGTGTGTGTGTGTGTGTGTGTGTGTGTGTGTGTGTTTGGGGGGGTTTCTGGATCGCAGCCATGCTGTCCTCTCCTAGGGCTCGTAACCACAGCAGGCCTCTGCCAGCCCTTAACTTCCCCCCCACTCTCTCTCTCTCTCTCTCTCTCTCTCTCTCTCTCTCTCTCTCTCTCTCTCTCCCTCTCACATATTCAATGTTGCATTTCAATCACTCTTTTACTGCCACATATTCAGAGTAGTAACTACAGAGCAGTGAATCCAACCCGAGCCGTGTTACTTTGTCAGATTGACGGGCGGCCGTTCGTCTCCTCGCCGGACGGTTTTGTGTTTTGTGTCTTGAGTAACCCACCCAGAGATGTTGTGTTGATAAAGTAGAAAATCATTATGCGTGATCCGTTTCCTCAACGATTCAAGAACGCTCCCGCCTCCATTTCGCTCCGGGACGTGTCAAATTTTGGAGAAAACAACTGGTTCGATTCCAGCGACGACGCTGCCAGAAGTGGCGAGACTTGCCAAATGGGCCGTTTTTTAAAAAAATTTTGTTATTTATTTTGTTATTTATTTATTCTTTCCCCCCGCCTGCAGAGGTGCTCGAGCTATGATCTGGATCGCCCGGAGTCGGTGTCAACATTATTAACTGGCTCAGTCGGGCTCGAGCGCTATCTAGCAAGTTGCAGTGCTTTGTTTTCATCCGTGTTAACAGGGGGATGCTCGCTGTGTGTTGGCGAGCCTGGCAGAGGTTGTCTGTGTGTTTGTGTGTGTGTGTGTGTGGGGGGGGTGGGGGGGGGGGGGTGGCTGTGGGGGGCACTGAGGGTGGGACGAAGCCGATCAGGGGGGCATTCCTGTGACATGACTTTCATGTCTGAACATCGCTGACGCTTCCTGAGAGGAATTGTACGACGGACGAAATCAGAGTCCCTGCTGTCATGAAACAAGCGCCCTGGGAGCGCCGCGCACGGCGGGGCTCAAAGCCCTCCGACTCCGAAATGACCAGTAGAGTACAGAACGCCGCCGCCGCCACCAGCGCCACCCTCCCTTCTCCTGTCTCTCTCTCTCTCTCTCTGTCGTTCACTCTCCCCTGGAAGAGGCTACGCTAATTAGCCAGGCTCTAATGAGACAGAATGGCACTGATCTGGTCCGCCGCTGCGCCACCGGGGGGGCCGAGCAGAGAGAAGGGGGGGTGGGGGTGGTAGTGGGTAGAGCGAGTGGAGAGCAAGGACGGTGGTGGGGGTGGGCGGGAGAGGGAGGTTGGTGTATGCCATCTGTCACCCTGCACCCGCCTGGCACGGCAGTCCCTGGAGTGGAGGATGGAGGGTGGAGGGGTGGGGTGGAGGGGGGGGGGGTGGAGCGAGCGCCGAGCTCGAGTTGTGGTGTAGTGGGTGGAGGTGGGAGGAGGTGAGTGGAGGGGGGGCACTGATATCAGAAGGAAGGGAGGGAGGCTTCCCCTCCGGGCGTCCGAACACGCGTTGTTCCAGCGGCTGGCGGGGTTTGATCTCCGCCATCGAACACGTGATCCACACATGACGACACGCCTGTGTCTCTCCAATGGCCGCCGAACAAGAGGGGCAGATGGCTGACCTTTTCCCTGTCTGTTTCCTAGATTGTGACTGTTCACAGCTCCGCCTGTTAACCGAGGAGCCACTCGGGGTCAGTGTGTTAAAAGTTGCATTTTAGCGTGAAGATTTATTCGCAGGCGACGTTCGCCCGTCTATTTTCATCCCGTCGCCGCAGACCGGATTTGGCACTCATATTTCTGAGAGCCGTGACAGAAACTAGAGCTCTGCGAACATGTGAAGGCGGCCTCCAGGACTTCTGGAGCACAACCGTACAACCACGGATGACTCGCCAACGTGTCGCGCATTCGTAACATTAGCTTCTCAGTACACACAGTGATACTGAAAGTTTAGTTCTGTTAAAAAGCGAATCGAACCGAATCCAATTCTTTTTTTTCTTTTTCTGATCCCCATTCTTTTCTCTTATGTCTCTGAACTCTTCTTTGAAAACCGTATCAAGTCCATAATGAGTCATTCTGCACTCGTCGTTTCTTAATCCTACATCCAATCAAAATGCTTGTTAACTAAAAAAGGCTGAAACAACCAAGTAGCTAAACCTGCAAAACTAATGCTATTAGCCATAAAACAGCTTAAATGCCAAAGCTGCGAAAATGACTATCAGTCCAAATGGTTAAAACAACTAAAAAGGCTAAAACTACAAAGCTGTCCATACAGCTGAAATGGTTCAAACTGTTAAAATAGATAAAATGGCAAACTTAGCTCAAGTGCTAAAACAGTTAAAATGGCTGAAATGGCTAAAAAGGCTCAAACTTCTCAAAAGATAAACCAGCTCAAAAACCTAAGTAGCTGAAATAGGTAAAACAGCCAAATCCTACAAGTGCTAAAATGATTATAATAACTAAACCTGGCTAAAACAGCTCAGAAAATTAAAAACTAATATGTTTAATATAGTGGAAATGACTAAAACGACCAGAATGACAGTTAATAGCTGACTCAGCGTAATCATCTCAAACTGCTAAAAATGCTGAAACTGTTAAAATGACCATTGCCCAAATGGCTAAAGCAGCTAAACAGGCTAAAACAGCTCAAAAAGTTAAAACCTTAAATGGATAAAACAAAAGAAAAAATGTCAGTTATTGTTTTCACGTTTCATTGACGTAACAGAAACTCCAGTTTTGTTAAACAAAGCTAAACGTTATGCTCTATAGGTTCATAAGCTCTGTTATCTTCATTTCAGACACGTTTTGTGGTTCCAGGCTGATTTATTTGGTGGGAAGTCGGCAGTAAAGTGTCATTTGGTCCAAAACGTCCAGACCTCTGAGCCGGGCCGTCATTTCACTGCCTTTTTAAATGACGCTGAAGGAAAGTAAAATTGACAGCGGAGATGTTATCAGATAGCGTTTTTAATATCAGGACTCGTGCCAGGGTGCGGGGGATCGTTGCCAGTGGAAATCTCGCATCACTTCTCATGAGTTCCACTTCCTGTGCTGTTTCTCACAGGGGTGGGGGGTGGTGGTGGTGGTGGGGGGGGGGGGGAGATGATATCCTCCACACCTCTCTCTCTTAAATTAGGCAGATCAGAGTGAGCATATCCCGGCCCCCGGGGATCCAAGAGGGCCGTGACTGTTTATTAATTGATTTATTTATTTATCTCCTGTGCCTGCTTGGTTATTAGGTTGCCATGGGAAACAGGCTAGGCCAGACACCCCCCCCCCCCCCCCCCCCCCCCCCCCCCCCCCCCCCCCCCCCATTATTAAAGACACAATTTCTTGAACTGGAGACCCAGCTGTCTGAATAATTAATTTAGCGAATGAATTATCTTGCAAACGGTGAGTCTTCCCCTCCCTCTGAAATGAGCCTTTCTCTTATTGTTTAATGGACAGTGGAAATCCCCCCCACACCCCCTCCCCCCCTCCCACCTCCTCCTCTCGGCGGGGGCGACACTGAGCATGCTCAGAGCACTTTGCGTCTCCTCCTGCCATCGCTCTCACTTACGCCTCTCACGCGCCACCTCTCACCCCATCTGTCTTCAACCCGCCCACCGCCGCCGCCGCCGCCACCGCCGCCACCGCCGCGGTCCAAAAACCCAGGAATCTGGTCGCCCCCTTCCTCGCACGACAGCCGCTTCCTGTTCGGCCCCCCGACTCGCGCCGCGTCCCACCTCGCCGGCTCCTCCTGCTCCCGAGCATCCTTCCTGCGGCGGGCGGGGTGTTTTTTCTTCTCCTCCTCTAACCCACTCCCACCGTCTCCACTTCTCCTGACAGACCACACAGGGCTTGTTCTGAGGCCCATTCTCGCTAATCTGATCAGCAGGCAAATACGCCGGGAAAAGCGCTTTAATGATCCCCCTAATTACCTCAAGTCAATACCAACTGTATTATTAGACTCGGGAAAATATTCCATTAGGGTGCCCCCCGTGGGAGTCCCCCCTGTGCGCGCTGATGTCACGCGCCGCGCGCCCCCTACGCTTGTAATTAATTTTATTTACACACGCAGGAATGCACAAGGTCGCACCTGCAGCCCGGAGCCGCCCGACTCGGCCCGCCTAATCAGATCTGTCATAATTACCATTCTGCATGCTTCTGACACACGCCGGGAAATATTTCAATTTAACTACAGCCACGAGCTCCAGCAGATGCAGTCTGAGTGTGTGTGTGTGTGTGTGTGTGTGTGTGTGTGTGTGTGTGTGTGTGTGTGTGTGTGTGTGTGTGTGTGTGGTGTGTGTGTGTGTGTGTGTGTGTGTGTGTGTGTGTGTGTGTGTGTGTGTGTGTGTGAGATATCAGGACCAATCCAAGTCCTCATCCTGCTTCTCTCCACATTATTTTGTTCTAAAACTGCTTCTTTCTGCTGCTTCCAGAAAAAAATGACCGCAGCAGTGTTTTCCTGCAGCGTCCCCTGTCGTGTCTGTTCCCTCAATAATGTGTATAAATGGACACTTTTTTTTTGTTTCAAAGATTTTAATGGAGCGTATTGTGCAACTTCTTCCGAATCACAGGGTAATGCTTTATAAAACGACACCTCTAATTAGATGTTTAAGCATATAGATGCGGGCACTTGTAATTTCAAAATATGTGACATATAATGAGAGTAAATCTATTCTATCATACTCTATCAGCATGCATTGTGCACCTATATGTGTATTTATGTGCACTTTATGGAAATCTCACATCAGGAAGTCGCACTAGCGTTTTCAATGACACACACATTTGCACAAAACCTGCAAGAACAGCATTTTTAAGCCAAATAGGTGATTTTTTTTTTTATACAGCCAAAGACTGATTATAATCCAGTTTTAATAATTATAAACGACACTAAAGTTGAGGTGAGTTGCCTTTTTTTTAGCAACACAAGAGAGATGCTCCCAGAGAATTTTCCTCAGAGTTCCAACAAAACGCAGGAAAGAAAGTCTCAGAATCCGACGAGTCTTTAAGGAGGAGTATTTGTTGCCTTTCATTAGTATCTGAAGCAAACTTGCAGACCAATTAAGAGCACTTATTTGGCTGACATGGACAATTTGCAGGTTCTCCGCTATTTCAATCCCTAATTCAATAAGATCAGTCATGATTTATCAGCCTAATTATGCTTTGATATTAGCAATTAAACCCCAGCTTTGAATTAAATCTCAATCACGCTCTTATAATTGATGGAATCAGACTCCATGTAGGTGCTTTCCTGTGTTTTGTAATGTCGCCGCAGTTGTTGTTTATCTGCAGTTCATCTTTCGGCGTGTTTGTTGTCTTGTGTGCATTCATCCTCCATCTGCCTCGGCAGTAGTGAATGGAGGGGAGAGAGGAAAAAATAAAAAAAAAGATTATAAACAAGAGGTAAATTTGTGGTGGGAGAACAGTGTTTGAACATTGAGTGTGTCTGTGCAGACAGCGCTCGCTCCGTGCCCAAATATCAGCCCACCACCAGGCTAAACTAGATTATGGTGCAATTTCAACAGTACTAATATTTGATACAGAGAGGCACATGTACCCGGGCGTCATCGGCGGCTCGCTCCGCAGCCATTTTGTACACATAATCAATCTGTAGTGGCTTTACTGGGAGCAAATTTTTACTAATATGTGATATTGATTGATATTTAAAGTGAAGTTTGCCTTCTTAAAGAGATGAAATGTGTTGCCCGCAAATGTTTTTTCGAGCGGCGCGGAACAAACACGGGGCGAGCATTAAAAACGATCGAGCAGTTAAATTTGCAAATATGCAAATTGGACATGTTTTTTTTTTTTTTTTTGGTGTCTTAACTACCTTTTTTTTGGGGAGGGGGGGGGGGGGGGGGGGGTGTGTAATGCTGCTAGGAAGTGGAGTGTGGGAATCTCCAGGTTGTACGATTGGAAGAAGTTTGCAGGAAAAGAATAAAATGTGTGGCTTTGGAAAAAAAAAAAGTGTGAAACCACACAGATGTTTAATGCGCTCCATTTTTGATGGACTGGTCATTTGCCTTTGGTTATTCTTTATGCTCCATCTGCCTCTATTTGGTTGCTGGAAAAAAAAAAAAAATCCCCCCCCCCCCTTTCCTTTCCAGAACGCTTTATTGGCCGGGCGGCCGTGACGTAAAAGCGTTTCTGGGAGCGAGTGCTGACACAGAAGCGAGAGGCCATTTCCTGCACAGTCATGCCACAATGTGCGCGGTGTTAGCCGTCAATCTGTTATCGTCGGAGAGGTCGCGACCCCTCTTCAGAGAACGCTCGCCGCTTGGCGAAGGCTCCTTCGGCTCGTGTTTGGCACGTAGGAGTCGCACTGGCAAATTTCTCTCCTAAAAGCTCAGCCACTGACACACAGACACACACACACAGACACACACACACACACGTATAAAGAAAAAAGAAAGAAAAAAAAAAGGAGGATAGTGACACAATCTGGCAACCGCAATCTGGAAAGCATCCACTCTGACAAGACATCAGAGTCGTATCAACATGATTTAATAATAAAAAGAAATATTTTTTTCAAAAGGCGAGTTTCAGATGAGTCAGTTTATTTAATCCTAAAAAGCTTTTTCTTTTTTTTTCCCTCCTTTATGATCCGTACATAGAAGAAGGAGGAATTTCATCATTTCTGTGGTCGCAAATCCAAGCCTCCTTAGGGCCTATCTGTCATTTGAAAAAGATGTCCGTTTGATCCGCTCGTTTTGTAGTCCGCCCGCTTCTGAAGGCTCAGGACCGGCGCGTGAATCCAAATCAGATGGCGAGGCGACCAGGAATTAAACAGAGGTAAATAAAAATGTGCTTCTTCTTCTATTTTTTAAAAAAAATTTTTTAACAATAAACAACTCTTTGATCATCGTATAGTCAACATAGAGGCTTAGCTATGTTATAAATAAAGTGGTGTATTTATAGAAAAAGATGCAAATTGACTTTATCTGTGAAATATTAAAGTCCTCGGTGCTTCTGTCTGGTATTTCTAATGTTGACATCATTTTTTTGGAAGAAGAAATAAGGAAAAAAATATTATTTAGCTGATTAAAACACATTTCTACCATCAGATGTAAATGGAGGCAGTTAATACTCCTTATGGGAAAAGTAAACACACAATCAAAACATCACTTTTCTCATAATAATCACATTATTTGCACTATGTGGTGATTATTATGAATATTATCGTTTGAAGAAATGTAATCAGACTTTTTGGAGATTTTCTATGACTATAAGTCAGTAAGTTCAATGTGATTTTGCTCAGTTTTAAACTTTGAAACCCATCTTTATTCCAATAACCAACAATTAATTGTCTACGTTTGTCAATATTTCAGTGAGGGTCAGAAATGTGTCATCAAATATAGTTACAGTTACTTTTAACGTCAACAATGGTATAAGCTATAGTGGGAAAATCACCCCGGGCTGAAACAAATACTCATAAAACTACTCACAGTATTACTTCTGCTCGCTTTAGCTTTACCTTTTACCTGTATTTAATTGTTATTAGCAGGGATTTAATTCAATTTACCTGCGTAAAACAGCCACCTGTGTTCACATTCACATCTCTCTCACTAACAGCATTTCTAAGTATTAAACCCTGGTAAAGAAAAGCAACGCAGGAGTTTTCCTCTGTCAGAAGAATTAACTTTATTATTGATGAAAACGCAGATCAGAAGGTTTTAATATTAAGTGGAAATGTGGGCGTTCGCAGCAAAGGAGATTATTTGGTGTAAATGACTGAAGCATGAGAACAATTACATGAAAAGTACCTGAAAATACAACTTAATGTATAATGTTTGTTGATTTTCTATAATGCAAAACTATGTATAATGTATAATGTCAAACATAAGGTCCATGGGCTAAAAACAACCCGCAAGATATTAAAATCCGGCCAAACCAACCAAGAAAATTGTAAAAAAAACAAAAATCAAACAAAACATTGTTTTTTAACAAATTTCTTAAAAGTAGCAGACGCAACACAAGACTGAGACCCGAGCTGAGATATTGGAGATTCCGCCGTGAACATTAGCAAACTAGCATTAGCCTCAAAGCCATGCGGTCAGGTTGCAAAAACACCCATAATGCAACACTATATAAGGTTTCATTAAAATTGCCTTTATGTTGAAATTGCGGTCATTTTATGTCTTGATTGTTTAGTTTTGCAACATTTTAGTCACGTATACGCTGAATCACAACGAAGAAAAACTTTAAAGTTCAAATATAAAGGTTATTAAAGCACTATTTTATCGGTCCGGCCCATTTGAGATGACAAGGGGTTTTATGTGGTCCCTCAACTGAAATGCGTTCGAGACTTCTGCTCTAACTTGTACAGGACAGATAATTATTTCAAATGTTTTTTTTTAATATAAAGAAAAAAAAACAACGATTAATAAATGTGGAAAAACCTCAAAAAGATGGTTTTCAACTAAAAATATCACATAAATAGTGAAGATATTTGGAAAATACTTATCAAAACCAGCATTATAAGGTTGTGTACATGAAATATATAATAATAGGAAGGCTAAGACTTAGAATTAAACTAATAAACTATGTGAATTCATGGACGACTGGAGGTCTGGAAGAAGGTGTAGTATGTCGGATAGAAAGACACAAAAACTGAGAAAAATTTAAGACTGAAAAATGGCAGCAAAGATAAAAATGGAAGCTTATCGAAAGGAAGGAGAATAAAAAGAAGATCCTGCTCGAGATCTTAGAGTTGGATACATGAACTGCGTTTTCAGTGTGACTCGGCAAAAAAAGCAGCGCAAACGTGTATTTTAGCTTCTTTTCTTGAGTAAATTCAAAGTAAATAAAATCCAGACGCTGGCAAAGGACCCCGTTGTGATAAAAAAAAAAAAAAAAAAACAGCTCAGTAATCTTATTTTCAGTAACGACAGATACGTTAGTATTTAGTAATTTCCTGTTGCGAACCTTCCCCACTTGCCCTCAGTGAAAAGGAGCAATGCTAACGCGATTACTTTGCATTACTTTGGATATACGCTGAATGCTCGGTCGGGTAATCTGCTCCTTGTGCTGCAGCGAGACGAATGTGAACGCGAGGATCTCGCTAGCAGTCATCTCTTTGGTGCGAACCTTTTCCCCTTGTCCCGACCGTCTCCCGATCACATGGCCAATGAAAGGAAATAAACATGATTACTTTGGGTATATAATGAATACGCCACGTAACCCGACATGTTCATCCAGCTGCAGCGGTGCTCAGATAATGTGTTAAATCCTTTGCTGAACCACAATTAATTCCTTCCCCTTAAGCACTGATGGTGGGATCACCACCGCAGAGGAGCAGGCATTCGAATTAACACTTGTCCTTTGGTTAAAAGGGGTAGATAGACTTTTTTTGGGGGGCTGTTTGGGCCCTTGCTAAGCTGACTAATTATCTGAGAAGGCAAATTACACAAAGACAATTGAATAGAGGCACAAGCAGACAAATAAATAGGACTTTGTGGTGTTTAGCTGGTTTGTTAGCGGGGTACAATGTGGGTTTGTTGTCTTTATGCGCCCCCCCCCCCCCCCCCCCCCCCCCTCCACAAAAAAAACATTTTGGCGCATGGATTTGCTATCGCAGTTCAATTCAGGCCGCTGACCCCGTTTCCACCGGCCTTTCTTCCTCCTAGACAATTTGTACCGCCACTCCGAAGCCGTCCCGCTCGCACATAGAGACTCACTCGCCTCAAAACATAAAGAAGAAAGAAGAAGAAAAAGATCTGGCCCTGAATTGTGCCGTCAATTATTGCTTATTGTTGCGGGAGATTCACATATGCCCGAGCATCAGGAAGGACTCAAGACTCGTCAGCAGATGGGGCGTCCACCACGGCGTAATGTATTTACCACACGGCGCACGTTACCTTGCAGGTCCATCGTGCACGTGTGCAGTCGCCGGTTGTATTTATTTATTTTATTTAAAAAAAAATTTTGGCGTGCTCCGGGAAAGAGAAACAGGTTTGAACGCACCGTGTTATCGGCTGCATTTATCTGCATAGTGTAGTCTGCCAGAGCTGGGCCGGTGCCAGGTCCAAGGAGGAGGAAAGACAGTAATGCATTGTCTTCGCCCTCTCTCTCTCTCTCTCTCTCTCTCGCTCTCTCTCTCTCTCTCTCTCTCTGTCTCTCTCTCTCTCTCGCGCTCTCTCTCTCCACCCGGGTTCAGACACAGGAGAGGTCTGTCTGGCGAAACAGTCCGCCACAACAAAAGACACAATCATGTCTTCATCTGCAAGTTTCTTTTTTTTAAATTGTCAATCCTACGAATGATGGAGATCTCAATGTACTCATGCACTCTGAGGCATTGTTTCTCGTCATGCAGTAATCCGAGAGAGAGGGAGGGAGGGAGGGAGAGAGGGAGGGAGGGAGTGGAGAAAAAAAAACCCTCAAATAGCAATTCGATGGACATCTGTTGGCTTGTTTTATTTATTTATTTGCACCGTGGCCGAGGTCAGCTCCATGGGGCTGATAACAAGCAGAGCAGATTAGAGGTGAAGGTGCTGGAGGCCTCGCCATTTCCTTCACGGTTTCTCCGTGTCGGTGGGGAGGGGTGGGGGGTGGGGGGTGGGGGGGGGGGGTGAATGGGTGGGTGGGTCGGGCGGTTGAATACCGTGCTGTTCTCCGACAGAGCGCTCCTATGCTCTCATTGGCAGCGTGTGACGGCGCCGCTCATACGCGGCGCACCAGCGTCGCATAGCTGGGTGAATCTCGCGCATGAATTCAACTATTGTGTCGCAAAGGAACATTTTTTTATATATTATTTTTTTTTATCAGCTATTTATACCGAGAGCGCGCTCGGCAACGCTCCGGTTCCGAGCTCCTCGGCCTCCGGTCAGCACCGACTCGGCTTCGCAGGCAGGACAAGGCTCCTCGAGATCCAGTCCGGTTGTTCCAAAACTAATTATTAATTAAGCAACAGTGACCCAGAGGCAGCGGATTACAGAGCAATATTGTTGCAGGTGTGTGCCAACACGGCAAGATAATCCTACGCCTGTCAGTACTTATTGCTTCGATGAACCTGTTTGCAGCATCTGTGAGTTCGACTGAGAAATGTGTGTGGAATTCAAATAAACGGTGTTTTTTTGGTTTTATTCCGCAGCCTCACTGCTTAAAGCTGCACAGTGTGAGGTGATCCAGGTTGAACGAAATTCCCTACGTCACCTCAGCGGGCCCATTGGAACGCTGATCAGTGCTGAGATAAGTCGTGGATTTAAAACACGTCAAATTTTAAACAAAAAAAAGGTCCTCCTTTCACTTCAAATCCAAACATTTGTCGATTTGCGGCTGTTCTAAGCTGGACAGTTAGTTTCGCAAAGCTACGTCAGACCGCCATGGTTGCTGGTGTCCATCTCCTCGAGCATGTGCGGAGGAACTATTTGCTACGCTGGTGCGCAAGCGCAGTGGCCGTGTTTTAAGAAGTTGCGTTTTCAGTTGCTCGGCGCAACGTCGTCGTGTAAACAGACACAACAGATGGTTTTTTTTGCATTTTCACTTGGAAACGTTACCCGGGGCTTTAGTTTGGAGCGTTTGGGTTGAACACCTCAGTTATTTCCTCCCTCAGTAGGAAGTAGTACCTTTACGTGATCACTCAAAGAAATGTAAAAACATGTCTTTCATTGAGGTATTAATTGCTTTAAGACAAAAGCATAAAAATTTGATCGTATAAGGCAGAATTGTAAGTATATTCTTTGCGCATGAAAGACAAATGCACCCAGAATCAAAACGAGGTGCTTTAGACCATGTTTACACGTACATGGGTTTTTAGAACAATTGATATTTCCCCCTCTACGTTTACAAAAAAAAAAAAAAAGTATCTTCATTGACACAGACCTGCATATCCACCTGGTTCAGAGCTACTATGAATCAGCCAAACCTGCAGGGGGCAGTGTAACAAGAAGCATGTCGCCACGATAGCCAATCAGAGTCCTGGAAAAAAACACAACATCACAAATTGTGACATACACCCGCCTCCCCCCCTTTAGATGCACCAGGTTTTTCCTAAATCTCCACTGTGGAAGGAGTTTTCAGGAATCATCTTGTGGTGACTCATAGTTGCGTTTATGTGTAAATGCGCGGCCCAAATGCAGAGAAATATCACCGTTTTTTTTTTTTTTTCAAATACCCGGTTACGTGTAAACGTGGCCTCAGCTCCAAACATTCCAATGTTTTTGTGGGCCTCAGTTGCAGATCGTTGGAGGCTGGTGGAAATGCTGCTACAGCAGGAAATAGTTCTACTGCACATGCTCAGTAGGAGGACAATAAGAACTGTTTTCCTCCAGAGTGTCGCAGTACATATTCTCCTGGTACTTGGGAGCTTGATAGTCGACAGTCACCGTAATAACAAGCCGGCTCCTTCACCCGTCCATACAAATGTCGTTGCTCTCTGCATGCGTGTGTGTGTGGTTTAATTATAAAAGCAAACAACAGCGCCAACTAGTGGCCCAGAATGACAACTACATTCTCCCCAGTGTAAACAGATGCCATATTCAAAACGCCGGGACGTGAACGCGAAACCTTCCTGAAACAAAAAAGCAAAAACGATGAGTTTTCAGTTGAGGCGTTGTCGTGTGAACGGGTTCAGAGTTTACCGTTGGGGCTGATTACGGCTGCCGTCGCCCTCCGGGAGTATCGGTCGACTTTTCAGTTGGATCTTTGTGGCCGGGACTAGAAAAATGTTGTGAAACACGAGGAGCGAGAGCTGAAGCAGCCCCGCTCTGAACTACCTGTTCTATTTATTTATAGAGAGCCCTTAATGATCCCCCAACAAAACATACGAGCCCACTGCATTGAAGAGCCCTAGATTTTTTGTTTCCTGCGCCGTATTGGAACACTTTAGCGGCAGGGGCAGCGAGTACCATGATCCAATCAAGAGCAGTTGGTGCTTGTCAGCTGTGGTGGAGAGGCTCGACAAATCACATTAAACAATAAAGAGGAAAACAGATTTGCAACAGTATGAGTGTGGTAATGCCGGGCATTAAATCTTGTCGATGCAGAGGAAAAATATGGATATATGAAGCAGCGTGCGATTAGTGGACAAACCAGAAGGAGGGAGCGACGTGTTTTCTTCTCATTTAAAGACGAGGAGGAGGAAGACGAGGAGTTTAAAACTAAAGGTCTTTCATCAAAACATGCAGATTTCTAACTGTATGTGATGTAAATGCAGTTAAAAGTAATTATTGTCTTCTGTTTGCAGAGCATGCAAACATAATTTACTGCAACTATTTCAGTCCTTTGGCATAATGTACAACATCTTGTGTGCACGTTTAACAATAAATTAGCAGCTTGTTGTCCAGCAGTAGTTCTAACTACCAGATAAAGTATGACGACTAATACATTTTAAAAAATAATGACAAAAAGGAATAATATTGGTTAAAATGTAGATATAATTTGACTATGTGCTATAAATCTAATTAAGACAGATAAAATCATAAAAATGTCATGAATGACACTAAAATCTTGAAATATCTTTTAAAAAATTATAAAAATCTAATTATACAACACTAAGTGGAACGGTTAAGTGGGTGCAGGCCTTTTATATAAAGACCGACACCATCAATCTGGGATCCTGATACCTGGTTACACTTAAAAAAAAAAAAAAAACTTTTACTTCTTTAACACAAGAAAATATTAAGACGTACATTAAATCACAATTTGTGTTCCTTTCATATGTATACATCCATGAAAAAAAAAACTAAACAACCTAGTACCTCGACTAGTACTCGATCTCCCCACTGCCCTCTATGCCATCAAGAACCCAAGTTTCAAACGGTCAAAGTATCACTCAAAACCACAAACTCTTTTATTTCTGAAACACGGTTCCTGCTTCACTATTTCAAGTGGAAACGATGAACTTTGTGGTGTTCTGAGTGTTCGCTCACAAAGCAGCAGCATTGGGAGACACAGAAAACCTTTATTTTTTTTGGAAACGCTTCCAGAGTGAAACACACAAAGTAACTTTGAAAACTTTTCTGAGGGTCACACGTGAAGAAACTTATGTTTCCGTTTGACTGCTCACTCTTCCTCTCCAAAGTGGACGTTTATCATCTTCATCACACGCTGAGGCACATTTTCCTTCCACACACCTGGTTGATCTATCCAAGGAAGGAAGAATTTTAAAGAACCCTGAATGTTTACGTTAAACTGGTTTTTATTGACTACGTGGCTAGGTTGTGTTACAAAAAAAAGAGTTTCAAAGAGTTTTTATCTCAACGAGAAACTTTTTTTAACGGAAATGGAAAAACAATATGGATGGATGGATGGATGGATGGATGGATGGATGGTATGGATGGATGGATGGATGGGATGGATGGATGGATGGATGGATTTATTTATGAGATCGATTATGTGTTGACATAAAGAAGATTTTATTGTGGAGATAATCAAATCTTTTACTGGGAAATTCATCAGACACGCCATCAAAATTTACTATCTTGGCAAAAAGAACATTTAAGAGTTCTTAGCATGACTTTTTCGTGGATTTTTAAACGTGTTGTTCGGTTTGCGTGTTGATTAAAATAACCCAGTCGAAGGATCTGCATCCCTGCTCTGGTCCATTTAACCCCTTTTCAACTGAATGGCTTCCTATAGTTTTCCTGGCGAAGTCCTTTTGGAACCACTGCGACAAACACATATTCTTTAATCCAGATAAAACAACTCCAGCAGAACGGAGGGGTACGAGAGTTAGATCCACCTTAAAAAAAAACTTCCCGGACGAGAAATAGATCCACCTTAAAAACTTCCCCAACAAGAAGTAGATCCGCCTTAAAAACTTCCGGCACATTGTATCGTCTTAAAATGTTGGTTTTATATCAGAATAGTTTCATGATACTTTTACAACTTGTGCACCTCATTTTTTTTTGATTCTTTCAAACTTAGCAAAGTCTTGCACCGTCTCTCTCTCTCTCTCTCTCTCTCTCTCTCTCTCTCTCTCTCTCTCTCTCTCTCTCTCCTCTCTCTCTCTCTCCCTCGTCAGCACTGCCTCTGCCTGGCCAGTGGAAGCGATGCAATTAGACAAACCACAAACAAAGCTCTTGAAACCACCGTGGAAAATGCTGACTGTCCACTGTCCGCGGCGCTGCTGGCCGGGAGCAGCGCTAACTGCTGCCTGGCGTCCATCACATAAAATGTTTAGCTATACTTTTGTTTTGCGATTTCTCTCTCTCTCTCTCTCTCTCTCTCCTCTCTCTCTCTCTCTCTCTCTCTCTCTCTCTCTCTCTCTCTCTCTCTCTCTCTCTTGTAAAAAGCTCAATGTCAGCTCTGAAACAGTTTTCATTTTTCAAACGGGGGAGGGGGGGGGGGGGGGGTTCGAGAAAGTTAAAAGAAAGCAGCAGACTGAACATTTGCACCAGTGAACTAATAAACTCTGCGCACTTTATTTCATCAAATGGACTTCCTGGCACCGAGACGGAGTTCACGTGGCGCCTTTGTTTGATTGGCTCTGCTACTTTGGGTTTAATCCTGCTGGTTTGGGGAGTGTTTGAGTTGGATTACTCCGTCGTTGGGCTCGGGTACTGTTTCTCTGGCTTTGACAAGATGGTGTGTGGTGCTTGTTTTTCTGTTTTCTTTTTTTTTGCGTGCGCGTCTGTTTGTGTGTTTGTGTTTTTTGTTGTTTTTTTTGGGTTGGTTTTTTTTTCTTCTTTTTTTGCAGTGTGTGTCGTGTGTGTGTGTGTGTGTGTGTGTGTGTGTGTGTGTGTGTGTGTGTGTGTGTGTTCTTCCTCACCACCGAATCAGCTGAAACCACAGACAGCCCAACTGGAGCGCCGTCCAAATCCTCTGCATGCAAATTAAAAACGCAACAATAAACGTGGCAAAGGAACAAGGTGGGCATGCAGGCTTTATGGCCCCCTCTACTCTCTCTCTCTCTCTCTTTCTCTCTCTCTCTCTCTCTCTCTCTCTCTCTCTCTCTCTCACTCTCTGTTCATGTCTCTCTCTCTCTTTTCTCTCTCTCTCTCGCTCCTCTCTCAGCTTCCTCCAAGCCCCTCCTGGGTTTGATGTGGCTTATGGGAGGAGTTGGAACAGGGGACAACCAAACTGCTGAGTTATCTCTTGCATGCAGTGTGTGGCGGCGTGGCTCTGCCTCTGTGTGTGTGTGTGTGTGTGTGTGTGTGTGTGTGTGTGTGTGTGTGTGTGTGTGTGTGTGTGTGTGTGTGTGTGTGTGTGTGTGTGTGTGTGTGTGAGAGTGAGAGTGTGTGCGGACCAGCAGCACGGTGTAATCCTGTGGAAATGAAAGGTGCTGCCGCGCACTGGCCGGGAGATTACAGCGCCGCTCTGTCGCGCTGCCAGGCTGAGAGAGTAGCCACTCTGTAACACACACACACACACACACACACACACACACACACACACACACACACACACACACACACACACACACACACACACACACACACACACACACCTCTGCCTCTCTTTTTCCTCCTACCGTTTCCCCATCGCTGCTCCCTCTCTTGTTTCTTTACGGCTCTCTTGTAGCTTCACCCACAGTTTGCCTCCCCCCCCTCGGCTCCTCTCCACTCTCCCACGCAGTCCTACAGTGTGTTGTTTCCTCTCGCTCACACACTTAAACACACACACACACACACACACACACACACACACACACACACACACACACACACACACTCGTGTGGTCACGTCTGACCACGTCACTCGCTCCCCATCAGGCCCCGTCTGTCCTTACAGTCGTGACTCCTCCACTAAAAAAAAAAAATAATATCTGACATTTCTATTCACTGTATGTTCAAATTTGACTTTAATTATTCTAATAAAATTTTCAAGGTTTTTTTTGTTTTGTTTAGTATTTTTAACAGAAAAGTCATCCCGGTGTTGTGTTGAGGTAATCATTTACAACCCGAGGCCTAGTTTAGCATAAAAAAATAGGAAACACAGATGAGAAACTCCCATAAATCCACCGACTGTCATTTGTTTGACTCCATATTTAGCTAATGACGGATCGAAGAGCGATTGTTTTTGTTTTTGTTTTTTTGGGGGGAAAGTATCAAAATAAACTTGATTTTTGCAGATGAAACCCAGTGTGAAACCATCAATCTTTTCAAAGCATCTGTTATTCCGTCGATAAGAGGAAAACATCTCAACTTATTCAGAAACGGAATCATTAAACGTTCAGCGTGCTAATTTAATGTCAAGGGCGGCGAAAACAGATGAAAACTCATTTTTACAGATGCACTTGAACGCCTCACTGTAATCTGAGATTGGTTTTAGGATTAAGATCAAACTTATTGATCTCTCGCCGGGGAAAATTCACACGACACGTGTCGCAATATGTGTCACATCGTGCAGAAAGAAGTGGAAGGAGAGTAAATGTACAATTAGTGCCGCTCGAATTGTACTCAACTGCCAGTAGAAGTACTTTTCTCAAAGTATCAGTGAACTTTTAAACACATATTGTTGCATTTGATTCAGAAAATATCACAGAGTAAAACACCGCAGAGCAGAAAAATTGTTGTAATGTGTGTAAAATTACATACCGAAATATACATATTAGTTATAGTAAATGTGAAACGCTCAAGTAGAAGTACTCGACACATAGATTACTTAAGGATTGAGGGGAACAGCACTGACAATATTTGATTAAATCGACCTGTACAACATCTCCATGTAAAACTAAATTACATTTATAATTGAATAACAGTAAATTTACTGACTGATAAAGAATATACTCATTACCCCTCAAATACTTTTTAAGTAGTGTTAATGCAAAAGTATTTTACTCAATGTGGTTGTTACTATTTATCAGTTGAAATTAAATATTTACTTGTAAAGTACATATCTCACACAAATTAGAGAATTACACTCAAATCATGTTTATATGAATGTTGTGGCAATGAAATGTGTTTTTAAAAGTAGTAAAGTATCTCATGGTGTTAGTTGTCCTGGTAAAAGTACACACTTGATGGAAATACTCATAAAAGTACTCTAAAATACAGGTTAGTTAGAGTAGTGTGAGTATTTGTAATTCCTTCCTTTAACTAGTTAACATGAGAGTCGTCCGCTCTGGACCTTTTTTCCACATTATATCCTCTGATTATCATCACCGGGACGCCGCGCGCTGTGTTTTATGTTCCTTATGTGTAATCCCATGCAGTTTGTTTGGATTCCTCCTCCCTCCTCCTCCTCCTCCCTCCTCCTCCTCCCTCCCTGTAATGTGTCAGCCCCGTGCTGAACTTGTTAATCACCGGGGTCGGGCCGCGCCACGCCGCCGCCGCCGCGTCGCTCCCGTCTAATAAAGCGTCTGTGGTTGTTAGTGCCGCGCTGCTCCTGCGCTCTGTCTTTCATGGCCCTCTGCTGGAGCCTTTCAAACATGGGAGTCGCTCTCTTCCTCCCGAGGGTGCTGCTCAATGTGCCGGTGTTTTGCAACCCCCCCCCCCCCCCCCACACACACACACACACCTCGCCGTGCTGAGCAGCTTGACCTTGGGGCGTAATCCACCACTTGGTCTCCTCCAGGTGCCGCCGCCGTGGAAACAATGGCTCTTTTTTTCCCGTGGCTTCGTCCCACAAAGTGTTTCCCTGAAACGTGATTTTTGATCCGTTGAAATCACTTTTCAAACGTTTGTCAGGCTCTTCTTCTTCTTCTTCCGTCTTTGATGCTTTCAAAGCAAAAGAAGAAGTTCAAGACTCTTTAAAATGTGATTTTAAACATGCGTTTGACTTTCAATGAGACCCGAATCAAACAAGCATCCAGGTACAAGAAGTTTATGTGACGAAGGAGGCTGCTGTATTTTTCACTCACCTTTCTTGTGTTGAAGTTGTAGTTTCAGTTCTTTAGCTGTTCACCACTTTAGTGACGTTTGTGATACAATCAAGAAGTTCAAATGGTTTCCAAATGTCCGATTTGTGTTTTAAGAGAAATGTTATTTTCTCCATTGACATTCATTGTGCCGTTTTCCTTGTCTGAGAAATTCTGAATTACATACGAATTAGGATATATAATCCAAGTATTTTCTATTTCTAATGGCTGTGACAGTTTTATTTTCCCGGTTCATCGGCTTCAGGCTTATAGCCGCTCTTCAATTGAACTTTATTATTTTAAAACAAGCAAAAAAGACGCTTCTCTCACTGCGACAAAGTACAATTCATTGATTTTGAACAAAAAAAAACAAACAATACTAGATTTTCAAATAATTTATGTGACGAGTTAAGACAACAGTGTCACAACAGTTCAGACCTGCAGCCGCATTTTAACTGGTCGGATTATACTTTAAATCACGACTTTGCTTCTTAAAACCAGCCGACACATGAGAGTTGTTCTTAGTTTGTCACTGAGAGATTTATTGTCCTTCATTAAAATTCCATTCCACATTACCATAAAGGCAAAATTAAGTTTCTTTTTCTTACTTATGCAACTATTTAGACTATCATTAGATGATAATATTACCTTTAAAGCAAAAAAAAAGTCACTAGAATGACACTTATTACAGAGTTTAGATTTAAAATGAATAATACATGTCTTCATTAATTGCACTGTTCATTAACCTTATATGACATGTTGTGTGGAAATGTGGGGAAATACATATAAAACTAACTTGGACCCAAAAATCAAATAGCAGAAAAGGCCGACTCGGGTGATAAATAGAGCTGGATCCAGGGATTCCACCAATCAACTTTTTCAAACAATCATCCACATTCAAATTTCTGGATATTATATATATTTAAAAACATGAGAAATGATGTTCCGTGTGTTGAATAATAGCATCGGTTGTGGGAGTGCATTTAAAGATGAACTGAAAAGGTGACATTCTCTGGGTGTTTTAAAAAAGAGTTTAAGATGTCAAATAGTTAAAGGTTATGCTGTGAATTGTTAATTTGATATTTACTTTAAGTGATTTCTAACTTCAGCTATCATTCAGTTTAGTATTTTTGACTATTGGTCTTTGTTTTTAATCCTTGGATGGTACAGGATCAGCAAAACAGGCTTCATTTCTAGTAATAAAGTTCTTGTTTGCTGTTTTGAATAAATGCAACTAAAACATAACAAATACAATGTTCCGTGTTTCTGGTTAGATTTTTGTGAAGGTTTGAGACTTTAAAGCCAATAATTGAATGTTTTATTCACACAAACCAAAACCTTTTCGTTTTCAGTGTTTTTCGTGACGTCAATCTGGAGTTTTTAGCTCAAACTTGAACTTCCTGACATTTTTTTTTTGGACGCTGACGTTTTAGTTTTTTTTTTTTATTTCTGTCTGTGCCTCCTCAGGGCTGGCTCTGTGAGCTCCTGCGCTGGAAGGAGGACCCGTCCCCGGAGAACCGCACGCTGTGGGAGAACCTGTCCATGATCCGCCGCTTCCTCAGCCTCTCGCAGGCCGAGCGCGACGCCATCTACGAGCAGGAGAGCAGCGCCGGGCAGCAGCACCACGGCGAGCGGCCCACGCACCTCATGCACGTTTCGTCTGACCAGCTCCAGGTCAGACAAGACTTCCAGGTGAAATACCCGCGTACATTGATGTACAAACACACACGAACTAATCATCACTTCAAATCCTTTTTTATTTGTTTGTTTGTTTCCTCCATTGGGATCCTGAACACAGACAAAACTTACTTTTCCTATTTCAAATCTGCTTAATGCCTCAAAAATGTACATTTTAACTACAGTGATTGTCGTTTGGACGTAAGAACTGGAAGCTTCAATCTAATTACAGGATAAATGAATTCCAAATCAAATTTCTTCTGTAATTGTACACACTTTTAATAGCATTAAAGTGTTTTTTCACGTAAATACATTCTTTAAAATTGCAATTATAATTGTTTAAACCGTATATATCAGAAAATATACAAATAGCTGAAGCTCAAAAAAGTTTAGCTTAGAAATAAACCACAAACAATTGATTCAACATTGTTGATCAATGGACCCTGGAGATGCACATTTTTACTTCATCATCACAGATTTGTAAAGCAACAAGAAAATATTCACATTTTGGAAGTTTAAGTCAAAGTTTTAACTTAAAACTCTCAAATATTTACCGACTTATGAGAATTTCAGAATTATTTATCCACGTTGTTCCCAAAAACTGTTGTAATTCAAAGATATTCAGTATATTATTGTATTTATAAGGTAAAACCATAATATTTACATTCAGACATAGAAGAATTTTTCTGAAATTAAGCTTAAGCTTAACCTGAAATCACTAAATTAATGCAGGAATTACTTTTCCAAAATGATAAAATTATGAATATTGTAATTCAGTTTATAATAAAAGTTTAAACTCATATCTGTTATTAATGATCAATATAAGAAGTGGGAAATATTCACATGACTGACGTTGGAATTTCAGGCTTTTTTTATACCAAATAAAATGATTTCATTTGGTCAATGTACGACTAAAATATGGAAATATCCACAATAAATAGCCGGGTTGTTAAAGTTTGAGACAGAAAATGAGGGTATAGTTATCAGCAGTCATACTTCAGCCGTCTGTTGATCATTAATTGACGAAGCGTCGCTTGAATTTACCAAATTGTTTTATTGAAAACGTCTGAAACTAGTTAAAGAATGAGTGCGGTTATTTGTTAAGAGGAATTCGCTGTTTTACGTGATATTAAACTTATTATATTTGTTTTTGAGGAGTTTGCAGCTCCCAGTGGAAGATTTAGTGGGTTTCCTTCAAGTTTTGTCACATTCTTCATGCATTTTATAGGACAAATGATGAATGGGACAGCAGATTAAAGCGACAGTTGATAATCTGACAATGAAAACAGTTTTTACAGGACGTTTACGGAGACCAAATAAATCCTACTATAACCTGTTGAACTTGAATTTCATCTGAAAATCTCTGAACGTTTTTGCCGTTTTCCTGGACTTTTTAACGGATTTCGCAAGAATCCAAGTCGTGGACTCCTTATACAAATCAGCAGAAACACTTTAAAAGTGTGGAAAAGTGAAGATCTGATCGGCCGAGCTTCTTTAAACAAGAGCCGCTTTATGAACCCGACATCTGGCTGGACGGAGAACAACTTATCTTAATGAAGTACAATATAATACCTCTATTAACAGTCTGAGACGCAGCTGAGCGCTTCATCGCCCACTGGGTTTCTTGGATACGTGACCAGCGTTTCACAAAGGACGTCATTTAGTGGATATAAATAAGGTAATCGGATTACCTTCCGCGGCGGCAGATATGGAATGAGGGGGAATTCTGTGCTGAGACTTTGCATGCAAACTGACGAAAGTGTAGATCTGTGGTGCAGCTTGAAAGCTTATCTGTGATACATTAGCCGAATTAGCTCGCGTTTGCTAATTTTGCTAATTGGATTCAGTAAAAAAAATCTTTTTAAATCACATCTTTGGTTTATTCCTGCAGCTGGCGGGTGAAGTGCTGTTTTGTAAACTCCATTATGAAACACCTATCCACAGCGTCTGACTCAGAAAATAGAAGGGCGGACATTTTAGTTATTTTTTCCCCGCCGGGGGTCAACAGGCAGCGCGAGTTGCCCACTCACCCGCTGCCTCTCCAAACGCACAATGACACGTTTTCCCCGTGTGTCGTGCGTTTCCACTAACGGGTCTCCGGCCCGATTCGAACGGGCGACCGCCGCAACGTGAATTGTGCTGGAAGTGGAGCCTTTTAAGAAGGTTTAATAAAGAGGCCGCCACCTTTCCCGTGAAGCGTCTTTTGAGTTCACGTGTCGCCGTCGCCTCCTATCTGCAGAACCGATTAGGTTCAGGGAGATATTCCTCCACCCGAGTCCTTCACACAGTCCTTCCTCACGACTCAATTGATTTTAATGAAAGGGCCTTATTAAGGCGCCGATAAGCGTTATAACGTCCTCGCGTCTCTTCCCATTCCAGGGTCCGCCTCCTCAGTCGCAGCAGCAGCAGCACCACCAGCCCTCCCTGTCGCTCCACCCCTCCCAGCCGCTCTTGTCCCAGCAGCCCCTGCAGCAGCAGCACGCCACCGCCGGGCTGCGGCTGCCGCCCCGCCAGCCCTCCACCGCCTCCCCGGCCGAGACGGAGGACGAGGGCAGCCGCGGCTGCGGCGTCATGAAGTCGCGCACCGTTGGGGGGAAGATCTCGCTGGAGGCGCTGGGCATCCTGCAGAGCTTCATCCAGGACGTGGGCCTGTACCCGGACGAGGAGGCCATCCACACGCTGTCGGCCCAGCTGGACCTGCCCAAGCTCACCATCATCAAGTTCTTCCAGAACCAGCGTTTCTACGTCAATCACCCCGCCAAGGCCCCCAAGGAGCCCGCCAACAACAACAACAACAACAACAATGGCGGCGGCGGGAGCGGGAGCGGCAGCACCGCCGCCACCACCAACACCAACACCAGCAGCAGCAGCAGCAGCGGCAGCAGCCCGGCGTTCGACGAGGAGCTGACGGACTTCAGGGAGAGCAGCGAGCTGCTGAAGGAGCTGGACGAGAGCACGCAGACCAACAGCACCATCTTCTCCATCAAGATCGAGGAGCAGCTGGGCCGCGGCGTCGAGGCCCACATGGAGTCTGAGCACGAGGCCAAGGAGTAGGACGCCCCCCCTGGCCCCCGACACACACACACATACATAGACACACACACACACACACAGAGTGATGACTGTGCTACAAGCAACGCTCAGAACCGCCGCGCTGCAAATAAAGAAACGTAGTGTTTGCAATCAGTTACAGCGTCTGGACTGTACCAGGAGTGTTTCTATTTATCAGACTTGTGAAGTGAGTGTACACACACACACACACACACACACACACACACACACACAGACACACACACACAGACACACACACACACGCACACACACACACACACACACACACTGGAAAGCCCATTTCAGACTCAGTTATACAACAAGTACTACTTTTTGGATTTTGTAAAACTTGTATTATTCCACTGTAAAGAAAAAAACAAAACAAAAACTGATGCATCATTTAAAAAAGAAAATCTGCACAACAAAAAAAAAAGTTATTCTAAGTATGTTGCCGTGAATATTTGCTGACTGCACTTATTGTCTGTTGTTTTACACTGACTTACTTTATGTTTTTTGAGCTACTGATTCTATTCTAAAAGGTTTAAAAATTAAAAAAAATTAAATAAAAAAAACACCCTCCCCCGACACTTCCTGGAGTTTGCTAGGACTTTGATAGGTGTTTGTGACGTTTAACTGGATTTTTTTTTTTTTTTTTTTTTAATATAAAATCAAGGACCAAGTGGTTGACAAGGCCTTAAATATGAGGTATCAAGTCTGGAACCTGCTGGCAGATCAACTTCTTTCTTTTTAGAAAATGAAACGATAAAACATGTGATTGTGGATCACTCCGAGCCCAGGTGCATCTCTGAGGATAGCTCAAGTCTTCACATTTTATTTGTTAGGGAAAAAATATAAATATATATATATAAATATATATAGACATTATATTGTAATTGTAAAAAGGAAAAAAAAAAATACAGTCTTAAAGAAACTATGCCAACAAATGCCTTGTACTATACGGCACTGCCGATGTTAGATTATTTTGCAAAACCTTTGTCACTGTAACTTTCTGAATTGCCACACAGTTAGAAATGTGAATCTCACCACGTTTTATGTTGTCTGACATTATTTATTTGCAGTTCATGCAGTGTTTTTGATGTAATTTAGTTTTCTTTTCTGAAAGAATTTTTTTTTTATTTGCGTAGAGATGCTTTTTTGTTGTTGTTGTTTGTTGAATTTATTATATAATATTTTTTAATCCACCGATTTTTTTTTTTTCTATTTATAAATGTAATTTCGATGGGCAGTAAAAACAAAAAGTGTCTTAAACGTTTTAAATGGAGAAATGTGCTTTAAAGGTTGCCTATAAAAAGTGCTGTATGTCGAGCAACTCATGCTACAAGCTTCACGATTAATGTTGTATGCAATTTTTACTATCATGCAAATAAGCTTAGGTAAAAACGACTTAACCTATAGAAACACCTTAGAGAGAAAAACATATGCAATCCGTGTGAAAAATCGATGTCTGCGATGTGTCTTCCTTTTGGTTAACAACCCAATTCAAAAAGCTACTCCTGTATAAATACTCTGTAAAAAAGAAAAAAAAAAAAAGCAAACAAAAAAAAGTGTTTCTTTTTTATGATTTCGATGAGAACACCAGTTATTTTGTTACGACTGACTGTTTTATAAGTGTTTCTTGGTTCCTTCCTGCAGAAATGTTCTAACTAGAAGTGGTTATTGATTGTTAATTACACAATTAAACTGTTTGTATTGTACCACAGATTTTTCTTGGCATTAACTTGACCGGACTCTTTTGCCACCGGAGGGTTGTTTTTTTTTTTTTTGTTTGTTTGTTTGTTTTTTTAAATGTGTCTCCCTCCGGAAACAAAAGATGAAACAATGTGAATTGTTAATAACTTCCAGTCACTGACTCATGCAGTTGCAGTCACTTGAACACGTGTCATTTGTAATAACTTGTATATACCACGACTTAACGGGTGGTTGATTGTTTGAATTATTGTAAATATATTTCAAGTTTGTGCAAAAAGGCTCACCGTGCGAAGCTGAGTTCAACGTTCTGTCGTGCCTCTTCCTCTCGAAGCGACTTGTACCTGGGCTCCTCCCAACCCAACCACGTCTCCACTCAGACTCCCGCCTGCGACGGCTCGGAAAACGAAAGGTTTAGATGTTGAACCCTCCGCAGGAAACTTTGGGAGAAGGCGCACGTTTCCCCGACCTGTGCGTGACCCCCCCCCACCCCCACCCCCACCCCTACCCCTGCAGGTGAGGCCAGGTGTCTGCACCTTTTTAAGAATTGACCCCCACCTGTTAATAAACACACTGAGACATGTTCCGGCCTCGTTTTGGGGCCAGCGTTCCCTTGATGTTTTGCTCTTTTTTTTTTTTTTTTGTCTTTTTTTTTTTTTTTTTTATGAATAAAAAAACTAAAAATAAAATGAAGCACTGTGTGTGTTCAGGAATAGAGAAGATCATCTCAAGTGTGAGCCATTCTCTCGGAATAAATTTTTTTTTGTCAGAGGTGAAATTTTTTTTTAGCACTTGTCACGAAGGAAACGAGGCACCGTAGAGTTTCATTATTATTTCTTGATTTTTCTTTTTTTTTTCTTTTTGACATTACAAGTGGCTTACTCGCTGACAAACAGAGGTGAAGGCACCAACAAACAACGGCAACTCCGGCGTAATACTCCTCATTATCGCTGTTTTCACAAGGATCAGCTATATTTGCCTCCGCCTTACCAAAGGTTTTTCCACACAGATGGCTAATGCTTCTCCATAACAGTGGTTCTCAGTGTACGAGACGGTCACAAGACTCAGGGTGCGTTCAGCAGGAACTGGGGAAAGTTGCAAGCTGGGGGAAAAAAATACATCTGATCGCAGTCAAACCGGGAACGACTCACAGTTTAGATAAAAATCTTTACCCAGAGAGCTGCTTGGTCAAAGGTCATTGAAATCAGCTGTCTCCAACTCAACAGACTCAATTTCCAGTGAACACTGACAGAAACAACAACTTCTTACAAACGTACAAAAACTGAAGCCTTTAAGGTACTAGATATTTTGACTAGGCTCTAGGAATTGGACTCTGACATTTCTACTTCATGAACCCTTTTAGATATCTGGTTTGACCACAAGTTGTCTCCCACAGCTGAGGCTGGGAAGTAACTAAATGGTGAGAAAGTAACTTGATTCTTGATTTAACTGGATTCTTTTAGCGGGCGTGTTCAGTAGTGCTGACAGAACGAGGAGAACGCATCTTAGCGGGGAATTTGAAAACAGCACGAGAAGCAATTTTGTTTGCTAAATGAAACGTATACACAAAAAAGTATTTCTTACTCGTGCCCTCACTAGTACATCTCATCACAATTCAGTTCATTGTGGGGTGAAAAAGGAAAGTGTTTTTTTCCCAAGTTAGAAAAGAAAACAAAAAGGCTGAAGACAAAAGTGACTTTTTCTGTACAATCCATTCGTTTAGCTTTGTTTGCTTAGCTTTGTTAGCTTAGCTTTGTTAGCGACTGTGACACAAGTAGTCCAATTAATATCGACTCCAAAGCGTCATTATATCAACATGATAGTTTATATACGTGATTATAAAGTTGTGTGAGTGTCCAACCTGCAGAGACGGAACCAAAAGACCAGACTATGTGACGTTTCCCATATTTCTAGGGTGTTTTACAAGTTTCTTAAAGTAAAGATATGATTTTATGGGGGACTAAATCAATGACAAAGTTGAAGTTATGGATTCAGATCATGAAGAGTGATTATATTGTGTGATTCTGCTGTTTCCAGCACACCTAAAAAAGCTGAATTTGTAGGTAGGCGGAGCTTGGTAAAGATGTGCTAATCAGATTCTGGTGCGTTGGACCAGAAAGACATTGAAAATAAGCAACATATCAGGCCTCAAGAAGAAAACTTTAACATGTCTTGACTGGAAAACGATTTATGCCAATGAAAAGGCCCTTTAAGAAACCAAATGCGAGGTGGAATTAAAAGCAACCCTCCGAATTCCCATCTCCACGAACGCACCACGTCAAGAAATATTTCTGAGTAAATCTTAAAAAACAATGAATTAAAACGGCTCAGAAAGCAGAGCTTGAACACACAAACCGCTGTCCACTAAACAGCTGTGAGCTATCCACCGCAGACACGTCTTCATTTTCGGGGGATTATGAGCTGAAAAGGTAGAAAAGCCGGTGTTTGGTAACAGCGGTGGAGAGATCCAGCTCTGTGCCGGGAGTTTCACCGCGGGTGGCCATCGTGGGTGATGAAGACTGGTGGTTACGCTCCCGTCTCCATTCGGCTGCTCGCCGGCTCTCTCCAAGGCACTTCAAAGACTTCCCCACATGTCAAAGTAGAAAATCATCATTACGACAAGAATGGCGACTGATGAATCACCGTCTCTGCTTTCCCCCCCTGAGCCGCTCGCGCTGCCGCCGCCGCCTGGTAGGAAGAAAAAAAATCAGAAATTAGCCGGCTGCGCTCGATAAGTTCAGCTCAAAGTGTGAATACGTCGCTCTGCGGTTCTCCACGTTTAAAAAGGGGAATGAGAAGGCCGAGCAGATACAGTATCTGCTTGATATTTGTAGGAATAAACAGTTTCCACATGAAGGTCCCAGTGGAGGCCCGTCCAGGGCTGGGTGGAGCAGCGGAGGTCAAACAGCCACATGAAGTTCTGCTTCAAACAAAAAATATTCATTAGTTTGTATATCGAGCCGCCGCAAGAGGTCCTAAACATAAATCAAAAATAAATATAGAAGAGAGAATTATAAATGAAACATGTTTCCTGCAATATGAGAACATTTCAGTTTGAGAACATAGAACATCTGGACACCAAAAAAAGATTTAGATTTACCAATAAATGGTTTGTTTTTATTATTTACCAGAAATATTTTCAGGATAATCCACTTCTCCCTTATAACTTTTGATAATAAACAAACTACAAATCTGTGTTTTTGTGCAGACTGGTAAACAATACATTGCACATTTTAATTTATTTATATTCTATTTAAAGTATGTCTTCGCTTTTTATTTATTTTTATTTTTTATTATTTTGTTCATAAAATCTAAACTATAACTCAACTTCCAACCTCAACTATATAATCTATGATTTAAAACTTTTCTTGTCACTGTGAATCATAAAGACGAAATGTGTGTGTGTGTGTGTGTGTGTGTGTGTGTGTGTGTGTGTGTGTGTGTGTGTGTGTGTGTGTGTGTGTGTGTGTGTGTGTGTGTGTGTGTGTGTGTGTGTGTGTGTGTGTGTGTGTGTTCCAGTTTAGCTGTTTTTACAGGCCCCACACTTGAGGTCCAACTTGTGTCGTGAGGACAAAACTGCAACACCGACACAATTATTTTTTTTTTAAACTTCCTTTTTATTTCAAAAAGTAGATTGAAAGTATATCAAGTCAGAAATTGGTACCCTCCCATATTAACCTACCACCTATAATATTTGATATAACTTTATATAACTGCATGTTTCAACCTCATCCTGTTATAATACATTTCATTAACATCAATGGTTTTGATACCAGACTTTCACACAATGACTTGACAACATTTTCAGGTGTGTTGAAGTAGGGACACGCAAAAAAGCGGTCAAATGCATCGAGTCATTGAGAAGGCCTTATAAGTGGTGTGTGATTTTACATGAGAGAATCACTTTTCGTGACAAAATGAAAAAGTTATTTTTAGTTTAGATTTAAAACTTATATTCTGTTTCTTATATTCAGTACGTGTCTGTTGATATTCATTGTACTAATAAAGTCAGTTGAAAATCTACAAAATGAATTGATGGATTGAGTGAAAGGTTTTGCCAACTGATTCATATTAGTAAAGTATAAGCATTAAGGAGAAAACATGTTTCTTTATAACAGAATTTGTTGATCATAATTTAAGACCCTTATTAACTTTCTCCCCAATGAATTAAAAGTGAAATAAAGATAAGATGACAATAACTGCTTAAATGTGAGGAATGTGAGTTATTTTGCTGAAGAGTGAGCAGTTTTATCCATGAGTGCACAAAACAGTGGGTTTCCAAATGTAGGTTGGACCACCAATAGGGGCCGCTAGAGAGACAAATGTAGGTCAGGGGGATTCATTTTCCCAGGATTGTTGATTTTTACTTTTAATGTGTGAGGAAAAAGTAGATAATAATCGATAAAACTATTGCAGTAAAACACCTGATGTAGGGACGCCACAAAATCCGAGGGCAAGAATCCCCTGAAGACAGGTGTCCTCTCTTTAGAGGTCATGAGGACAAACTGTAGGACCAGTTGATAGTGAAGGAACCAAACATCAAATATTTATAAGCACATAACTCAACCAATACAAAGATAAATATATTTCATATATATGAAATGTATACAAAATAAATACTAAATGAAATGTTGTTTAATTCAGGGGTCATATACAGTCCAGTTTCATCTTAAGTGGGTAGGACTGGTAAAATATTGCTGTCGTAATCTTCAAATTTAAACTTGAATGTTTATCTTTGTTGTGGCGCACAGTGTATGTGATGAAATTGTCTATATACTTTTTGCAAGGTCACACAATTACTGGTGAAAATGTCTACAATCTCAACATAAAATCAATTTTAATGAAACATTCTGGGCCAAAATACAGTGAAATGTCAAATAAACTCATAAATCTTAGAGAACCACCTTACGTGGTGGGTTTGTCAGACCAGATTAAAGGTCTGGTTGGTTTTAGCTCATGGGCATGATGTTCCTTGCTGTAAACAGAAAGTGAAACTAACAGAGAGGATTCTGATCTCAAAAATTATTATCCGGACACCACCACAAGGTCCAGCCCAAGTATTCTGACCGTTTTATTGTCTCAAAGATTGAAATTTGCCAGGAAAACCTGCGTGTTTGGCAGGTTGTCCTCTGATTAAGGTGTGTTAGTCCGTGGACCGTGACATGTCCGCCCAGTACACGGTGTCCACTCTTACAGGGTCCGCTTGTCAGAGGATATATTTATAACTCGTTCTCAAAGCTGGATGTAGTCCAATACAATGATTGACACATTTACAGTATTGACAGATTGTGTAAAAGCACAAAGCATAAAACTGACAAGAGTTATGCTTTTTAATTCAAATATTTATTAACTAATATAAATTGTTGGAAAAACACGAGAAAGTCATGATTTTAAGGAAGAATTACTATTTCATGGGTTCGAATACAGTTGAACTTACCTTGAAAACCTCTACATTTTAAACAAAGTTATCCAAGTTGTCACGTAATGTAAAATACTTCCATCTTGCACAAAAGTTGTGCCCTTGAACAAAGCTTTTAGCCTCGAGTGACTCATTGGACCTGCTCAGGGGTCCGTCGGTTTGGGGGGGGGGGGGGGGGGGGGGGGGAGTGTGCAGCTTCTAGGTGGAAATAAATGAAAGACTATTCAGCTCCAATCCACTGCCGATACGGTAAGAAAAAAAACAAAACCCACAAACAAGACTGAAGTGACAATTTAAAGCAGAACTGGTAATGATGGAAAAACTCACAGTAGGTGTGAGTTATTCCAATAATATGTATTTTGTACCGCAAGGATGCACATCTGTAGGATGGACATATTTAGAGAACGTACACATGCTCCACTGAACACAAACCCCCAGAGTGCTCGTGAAGATGTCAATCAACAGTGAACATTAACACTTCACAGGCGATTCGAAGGAAACAGGAGTTTGGGCTTTACGAATGCAGATTTCGACTGTGCATCATATTTTCCGTGTGCGTGTGTGTTTTCTCCAGCCTGTGCCATCACAACAAAGACTTAACAACTCTAAAAAAGGAGGTCTGAAAGCGTCTCGCTGTTGGGTAAACTCCACGAACAGCTCGCCGTTTGGCTTCGTCTCTGCAGTTTTCCCTGATCTGTAATTCATCACGTTCGCTGTCGTCGGCCCCCGGGTGCAACATTCAGAAGAATCTAAACAAATCCTCGGGAGTTTTACAGTATCGGGGAAGTGAAACGATTCTACTTGGTGGCAGCTGGCGAGGAGGGGAAATATGGACTGTGTCGTGTGCAGACGACAAGTTGTGTTGAGAGTGGACATGAGGTAAAAACCTTCTGTCTGCGCAGGAAAAAAAGATATACCGTTACAGTTTCATTGACAGTGAAGCCTGTTGGTGGGGATTTTATGTGTTCTTCCTGTACATTGTTGGGATTTTACAGCTTCTGCATGTCCAGGACTCCTGCATCCTGCAGCCCTGACCTGGATGAAGTTGTTATATCAGATGGATCCAAGTCTTTTTAACAGTGTGCATCAATTTTTACCTTCCATAATATGTGGTATTGAGCAACTCGTGAGTTCCACTGGTTCAGAGAATTTACAGAAGTGAAGAGTTGTTAAAAAAGAGACCGTTTTATTTTCTTGCACATATGTCATTTATTCATTTTTCTTTTTTTTTTCAATTTTCTTTGTGCTTGAATTTGACAAACCTTTTACAAACATTTATATTTCAAACAAAACCAAAAAAAGGGACAAAACAAATCATCAACCAACAAAAAACAAACAGGGAAAACAACAACAGCAAAACAAACAACAGTAATTGTAATTTATTTTTCAAGATTTTCTGAGGAGTCAGAGCTGCAGTTTAGTGGGAACTCGCAGGAATAACAAAAACTTTATATATGAAACTAATTCAACTGAACTTCTTGAAATTCTTGTTTCGATAGAAAAAAAGCGTGAACTTATATTTTCATTGCAATTTGTTAAGATAAATTAACTGTGGTTTTAGCTTGAATGCCAATTATCACCAACTACTATTTAGCTGTGAACTAGCGCAATATACTGATGACCAACACCTTCATCAAATATTTTGTGGACCAAGTCTGGGAAAGTTACTAATAACGTATAGTTCCCAATAGACGCGCAGTGCACAAGTGTAAACCTCTGGCTGCATGTCTATTGGGAATGTGTGACCGCAAGTTAAAACATTTAGTAAAATATGATAATTACAGTATTTCTGCAAACCAGGCATACGCACTTTTTGGAAGCCTGCTATCGGAGAAGAACTGGCGTGTCATGTCGAAGAACACACCGAGGAATGCAGATTTACTGTGGCAGTCTTCACACAGGGTGTTAAGAATGAAATGGGATCGATGAGGCATGCGGAGCTTCCAGTGGTGGGGAGAGGGGCGACTGGTCCCCCAGCTGCAGCGCGAGCCCAGCGGTGTAAAGAATAAAAGAAACTTGAAAAAACTGTAATTGACTGCAACATATCATATTCAACCAAGTAGTGAGGTTTTTTCTTTCTTTGGCACTTCACATCTTTGGAAAAGGGGGGCGCTCTTTTACTTGGCGGTGCTCTTCTATTGGGAAATATACGGCAGTTGTCTGGTAGAGAGACCGGCTTGATGTGACGTTCTGTTCTGTTTAACGTGCGAACATGTAAAGCTGAAACGTATAGAAAACGTGTTCTTGAAGAAACGATTTGAGGCCATGATTTACACGAAAACATTTTACGTGACAACACCTTGTCCATTAAAGAAAAGCGTTACGTCTACACTAACAACGATGTAGTTAGTATACCAGGCCACGGAGGGTGCCGTTGCTTGTTTATGTAATGACACCACACATTCAGGTGTGCAGAGAACAATATGCTATAAAGGTCAACACAATGAAGAGTAGTCGACATTCGTATGGACAGGTGATGAATTCGATGCTATTAGAGGAGAATTTCAATAATAAAACTACCAGTATGAATCATAAACCTAGAATATGGACTGCCAGTCATGGCAGAAGAACTATTTACCATGGCGGAGGAAGCAGTAACAGCAACTCTGTGGAGGGGAATCGTGAGTGAAAGGTTCCACCTCGAGAGTCAATCGTGTGCACAAACCTCCCCAAAAATGAAGAAAGTTGTTGGGGTTACACTCATTTTCGTTTGTTGTTTAAACAAGGCTTAAATGAAGAGCGCAAGGTAGTGGAAAAGAAAGCTGATTCAGTTTGACCTAACGTCGCAATTTCACATAACCATTGTTAAAACAAGGTCCTGAACCAGAGAAGCAGGATTTATTACGAGCATGTGATCCCGTGGTAACAGTACAAGTCAGGGTACGACCACCAATCCTTCATGCACATTGCAGTTTTTTATCTCATTATCTGAACTCTGAAAAAGTACAAAATCTATTCAGCTGTTTTACCAGAAATTAGGCGTTAGGGTTCATGATGTTCCTGTCAAAATTAGGATTTAAACTCCAGTAAATCACAAGTCAGATCAAAACTCATATAAAACAAACAAACAAACTATTTTTGTGTTTTTCAATTCACAATGACAGATCACCAGGGTGCATTTGGGAGACAAGATAATAGTGTGAGCTGTATTTTCTTCTGCATTCTTGTGGGTTTCTGTTCTCACCTTGCAGTTTCAACATGTGACAATAAAATTGTGTTCACATATCAGCATTTCTATGAGCTCCAGTGCAGAGCGGCAACATCAGAGTCAAGCATAGACGGTTCTCAAACTGCAGCTCTTTAGGGTTAGGGTTTGAATGTTCGGTTAAAAAAGGATTCATCATGAGGAAAAAACATCAATCTGATGTTCTTTTCTACCTAGAAAACACTGAAGGTCAAACCCAAATATCTGAGCTTTTTCTTTATATAATTTATTCCACAGTAAAAAGCTGTTGTTGCAGTTTGAATTTAAAGGCCACGTTAACTATTTCCTGTGTTGTCGTCCTCCCATCGAGACTCAAAGCACTGAAACAATATGAGCATATTGAAAGATGGGACAGAACGGAGAGGGGAAGCCGGGAAAAGATGCATGTGAAGGGCTGTATTTTCAAATTCTGGCATTTTTATTCATTTTTCAGAGAGCTGCTTATTGCAGATTTAATGTAAGTAAAAGACTGTCACTCATTCTATAAAGTCATTAAACATCTGGGCGACTTTTTCCCATTTTAATTCATGACATTTGTTGGTACTGGCACGGCGTCTGATAGTATATCAAATGTGTTGTTGAGACCGACAAAAATGTGACAAGAGGAGGAGGAGGCTGGAACGCGGCGGCGCTGCAGCCACAAACGGTTGTTATCTCTCCATCAACACAAACACGGAGTAACCAGTGCATACACATGCTGCATTAAAAGGCCCACGGCAGATTTATTGGACAGCATCTTGGTTATGTTTCTGCTACGTTTAGCTCCAGATTAATAGGGACGTTACACTCAGGTTGCCGCGGCACAACACCGGCAGGTCTGGCTCGTACGGGGAAGTCCTCGGCGCCTACCCATGAGCCCTTGGGACTGCGCAGTAAATCAAACAGGAAATGCAGCAGAAAGCCTAATAAAGTTATTCTAATGATAGCAATCTCAGCGGGATCACCACCAACGTAAATTGGGAACCTCTCTCTCTCTCTCTCTCTCTCTCTCACCGCTTGGTGTAATCCGAGAGATGGAGGAAAAAAAAAAAAGTGGCAACCTGGAGAAGCGGAAACAGAAGGTTAGAGGTGTGGAAATTAATAACATTAATCACAGAGATGCTTTTTAGCCTCGCTCTCTCGCTCTTTTGCCTTCCGGTTTCGAGGAGACACGATTAAACATGAACTAACTGTGGGAATTGATACTGTCCTTCTGATCACATTAATTCAGCAACATCAGACCTGCATGAATATGCATGTTTGATTTATGGTTGGGGGGAAAAAAAAGTTGCGCGCGTGTTTGAGTTCATTATTGGACATTTGCATCAGGTGATTTCTGTTCATCCATTACGGCGACGGGGAATGTAAACACACGTCATCTCGCCAAATCTCTGCAGATAGAGAGAGAGAGATCTAAAAGCACATTTCAGAGGTTATATTTGTGTTTGGAGCCGACACCTCTGAGCCGGCCCTTTTCATTCTGCTTCAGTCATAACAGCCTTTGTTTGGCGTTTGCAGGCAGACGAAACAGCAACGCCGCGGCTCCACCTCTGTTTACAGTTCAAGCAACTCCGGCAGTGTTGTGAAATGGACAGATGGATCTGCTGAACTTCCAAAGAAACCTTCAGAGTTTGTCTTGAAGCCTGCAGTCCATTCAGGGCTTTCAAAGATTTCTCCAACAATGTTATCCTTTCATACACATTCTGTTTTCCTCTTTATCCAACTCGAGGCCGCAGAGCAACTGGAGCCAATCTCAGCTGACAACAGGCAGGAAGAGAACACCCGGGACAGGAGTTCTATGATTACCACTGTACATGAATATCTGTGACCTGTGGGAGAAATCTTGTGTACCTAGAGAATAATCCAGAGGTAGAATACCCAAACCCCACATAGGAAGACAACAAGCCTGGAATCAAACCAGGCTGGTCTCCTGTTTACCGATACAAATCAGTTCCCCTGCAGAGGCATCGTACACTCAGGAAGGATTCCCAGTCCAGAACGACAGACCGTCAATGTAAATACCAGCAAAGTTCTAAAAACCCACACTGGAGTGGAACTTGCAAACTCTACATGGAAAGGCCCGAATCTTGTGATGGAACTGGGTTCTTTGCTCCAAATTTGAAAACGGCGCCTCGGCTTTGACGTGTGACGCAGAAAACACGCATTTTCTGAATACGATGATGTCATCGCCCCGCCTCTCGACCCGACAAACCCCACGAACCTCTTTGAGACGTCACTTAACAACAACAATGGCGGACTACATGCTCCAGGTCGAGATGCAGAAGCCACTGCATCGACAATTCCAACATCTTGCCTTATTCAACCAGTTTTTACCTGCTCCGTGTCTTCTCCCTTAGGTGGTGTATTTCGTTGCACCACAAACGAAGCAACACCGCCTATTGGCCTGGCATATGTACTACATCATTTTGAGTAGTTTTTTCATGGTGTCACGTGGACGTAGATGTTTCTGGGAAACTTTTTAAGAACAACGGGGAGAAAAAAGATCCTTCTGACTCAATATCAGCTGACATTAAGTGAAAGGCAGAGTAAAGCCAGGACAGGTGACGGGTTCATTATGGGCTCAATGCAGAGAGACACCGATTAACTGAGTTAACATGTTTGAACTTCAGATCTCAAGTGATGTCTTTTGAACTTCGAGATTTCAAATGAAACCTGGAAAAATCGAGAATAATGGAATAAATTTTCGACTGCAATATATGCCACATGCTTTTGTTGAAGGTGTTATTCTGTCTTATGGAGAAAATCCACATTTGTACAGGAAGAATGTACAAATAATACAAAGAAATCCTGCAAGCCTTTAAACAAAATGAGTTTACCTCTGGCTGTGATGCAAACCACTGCTCCACGGTGCAACATCTTTATCAGTATCGATCTCCTCAAATGTATGTTTTGTGAGAACACTACACAAGAATGTGGGAGCGTCAATAGTTGTCCTGAATCAGCTGTAACATTAATAGACGTTGATTTTTGCCGTCCTTTATTCTAAACCTTATGCAAAGAATTTAAATCCGACTAACTGCTTTGAGAGAGAGAGAGAGAGAGAGCTTCTTCTATTCTTTTTTTTTTTTTAAATTACAGTGGGAATCAACTCATCTCTATTTATTGAGTCTGCAGTCTGTTGTTCATTTTCTAGGAATTTAGCTGAAGTGGCCTCTTGTTATTTGAAGCACTAATTGAACTCATTTTCCTTTTCTAAACCTGTCTTACCACTTCCATTCTAAAGCAATAACTCATCGATGAACAACACCACTCACCAGGCGCCACTTGTCACGATGGGTCCACTTATGCATTGACCAAAACAGACTCAACAGGGAAAGTTGCATCACAGATTTTCAGGCCGCCGGCACGTCAAAGTGCCTCGCCACTTATCAGTCTGAATTATGTTTAATATATGCAGTTGGGGGCTGTTTTGGAAACTCGAGCGATGAAAGCATCTCGGCAGAGAATCAGATGGATTTGAATTTTGAGCCACAAAATTCTGTATTTTTTTTTTTTCTTTTTCTCGACAAGCCTGTCCTTGAGGGGGGTATTCAGACTGAGGCCTTGTGAAATTCCCAAACAAAAAGGAGGAAAAACCCTCTTTAATCTTCGATATTCCTAAATGTCCCTAAACCTTCGCAATATTTCAACCTTATTGAACTTAATTCTGCGGATTTAGGTAAAGCGGGCAAGCATCTGTGTCTGTGTTTGTAGATGTGGAGTTGTGATCTTCCAATCATTGGGATGCTGATCCAGGAGAAGTTGACACGTCCTGGTCTTCAATCTGCATGGGAGCCGAGGTGCGGATACTACGTTCGGGCGTTTCTTTCCTCTGATCATAATTGCACAGTGACAGATGGGCAATGGCGGAGCGCGCAAGAATACCGCATGCATAGAAATGTGCTCATAGCGCCGAACGGAAGCGGCTTTAAGACACTCAGGTGTGGCGGGCTTTTCTTTTCACACCTCCCTCGCCTACGTAATGCCTACTTCTTCGAGATGGCGTTGCTTGAAAAAAATAAATAAATCGTCCATAAGCTCCAGGAAAAAAAAAGAAAATGCAAGTCGGAGGTATGAATAGTTGCAAATCACGACTAAAAGATCAAATTTGTGACCATTTTTTTTTTTTTTTTTAAACATAGAGCACCTCCACCGAGATAATGGAGCCGTTCTGAGGCCTCTCACCACCTTTCCCTCCCAGACAAGTAAGCATTAAGAGAAAGGAGGGAGAACGGAGAAGAAGCAGTTAAATTGCCTTAACAGCTGTGCAGGGTATGAATAACTCGTTAGCTGTGTGCATTTTAAGTCATCAAATCCCGAAACCCCCTCACCTAACCCTCATTTGCAAAGGGGACAGGAGGGAGGTGCTAATTAAAGTGATAAAGAGAACAAATCTTATCAAATCTGCTGCTGGATTTCTGTTCGCGGGTGGAGTTGAGGTGTTGGTGTGCAGGGAAGGTGGAAAAAAAAAAAGAAATCCACGATTACATCTGTATTCTCAAACACTCGGGGAAGGTGCTATTTCATGTTTAATTAATTAAGCAGTCTCTTTAACTGTATCTTGACAAATGTGATGCCAATTAGATAGTGAGGAGAAATTGTTTATTGCTAATTAATGGTTGATTTCAGGGGAAAAGAAGTTAAATCCTCTGGTATCATACCTTTTTTTTTTCTTTTTCTAACTGTTAAAATGTATAAATGAGCATCTGCATCCAGCTCAGCGGCACATCTCAACTTATTGTTGTGCGATCGGAGTGGAGAAGCCCCTCAGTTTTCAATCATTCAGCGTGGTTGGTGGTTTAACTGCCTTTTGAACTCAGGAGTCTCTGCAAACTCGCTGCTAATGTGCCTCCACGAGCCATTTACTCAACCTGACATTTATTTTAACTCACAAAGATCACTACATTTTTATTTTTTTTTATTTTTGAAGCCACATAAATTGTCTGAATCTCGGATCAGTTCGTATAATGGGACGATTGTGACGCGGAGCCATAAAAACTGACACAGGCTTTGAAAGATTCTCTCAGCGCAGCTCCGACGGGGAAACCGCGGTGAGTTATGTCGACAGTTGGAGGGAAAACTTATTGAGTCAGTAAAATGACGGGTGTGTTGGATTTGGAGGCCTTGTTGTATGCACTGATTGTGCCAAACTGTAGCAGGGCTGCATGGAGGAGTCGTGGTGAGCACTGTCGAGAATGTCCCTGATTACCGGGGGGGGGGGGGTTCTGTTCAGAGTTTGCATGTTTTCTGTGTCGGTGTTATTCGGATCCCTCCACTGGCCCCTCATTGTTACTTGCATGAAGCAGTATCAACAGAAGAGACTCCGACCTGCATGAACTCTCTCATCCAGGTCCTTTTCCATGCCATTCCAGTCTTCCGCGAGCGACGCATGACGCTGGCACATCAACGAAATGACTCACCCAAAGTCAGACTTCTTCTGTGACGTACCAAACGCCGTCCATCTGATCCACAAAGTCAGTTTTCAAGAAAAGTCTCTTTCAACTCGTACTGTGCATGTGACATAGATTTCTTTCTTTTTTTTATATATATATATATATCTCTTTCAAATTCTGCTGTTCCAAGTCGAATTCAACCTTTATCTGTTTTTATGGACTTTAGATCCACTACTGTGGGTGTAATACATTGACAGCGCTCAAATCAATCATCTGTTATGGTTTCACCTAAAACAGGGTGTTTTATTGGATGAAAACATTCATCATTAATTTCAAAATGGACCCACGCCATACTTTAAGGTATTAAATATGGACATAAAGGTGATACACTTATATACCTTTTGATATGTTGGTTGGTTGGACTGTTTGGTTGTTTGTTTATTTTTTGGTTTGCAGGTGAGTGGGGCTGGCTGGTTGAGTGGTGAGTTTGGTTGGTTGGTTGCTGGTTGTCGGTTGGGTGAGTGGGTTGGTTGATTGGTTGATTGGTTGGTTGGTTGGTTGGTTGGTTGGTTGGTTGGGTCAGTGGATGATTGGTTGGTGGGTTGGATGTTTGGTTGATTGGTTGGTTGGTTGGTTTGATTGGTTGGTTGGTTGGTTGGGTCAGTGGATGATTGGTTGGTGGGTTGGATGGTTGGTGATTGTTGGTTGGTTGGTTGGTTGGTTGGTTGGTTGGGTCAGTGGATGATTGGTTGGTGGGTTGGATGGTTTGTTGGTTGGTTG